>NC_079169.1:90672217-90684717 GCF_947568905.1 Ostrea edulis
GTTGTCTTTGTTGCGGATCAACTGTTGAAGACAGAACATTATGATCAAAAACAAATTTTCTTTATTGCACATCGACTGTTGTATACAGATATAGCGTACTGGTGGATTTGTCGTGGGGCAGATCGACTGTCGAAGACAGAGATCGTGTTATGGCAAAGTCTCTTTGTTGCAGGTCGATTGTCGAAAACGGGAAATCGGGTTCTGAAGGATTCTGTTTATTGCAGATTAACTGTTGAATCCTGGAATTTTTTGTTGTTGTAGGTCGACTGTTGTAGAAGGACGTCATGGTCTGAATTACCCTTTTTGTTGCAGATCAACTGTTGAAGACAAATATCGTGTTGTGGCAACAGATCGACTGTTGAAGACAGAGGTCGTGTTGTGGAGGGTTCCTTTAGTTGCAGATCAACTGTTGAAGACAAATATCGTGTTGTGGCAACAGATCGACTGTTGAAGACAGAGGTCGTGTTGTGGAGGGTTCCTTTAGTTGCAGATCAACTGTTGAAGACAAATATCGTGTTGTGGCAACAGATCGACTGTTGAAGACAGAGATCGTGTTCTGAAGGATTCCGTTTGGTTTAAACTATATTTATTAAATGAAGCATTACATGAAACATACAAACAGATGCAAAATTAACAGGATTCGGAAACAAGTGCTAGCACTTATATAAATCCGTCTCCTATTTTACATTAATAAATCAGAATCGTGTTATGGTTATGGCAATAACATACATATGCTATTCGTCATTTACATGTACATACAAAATAATGATAAAACAATGGTGATGATAATGTGTGATGGGGTTGTGTGAATATTTCAACATCATTTAGAACATATACAAAAGGCAAATATTAGAATGCAAGCGAAAGTATTGCTGATATATCAGGTTTTTCCGTTTATTGCAGATCGACTGTTGAATCCTAGAATATTCATTTTGTTGCAGATCAACTGTTGGAGACAGCATGTGTCCTGTAAGATTCTTTTTGTTGTCTGTTGACATAGATCCTGTTATAGAGGACTCTGTTTGTTGTCTGTTGACATAGATCATGTTGTAGAGGACTCTGTTTGTTGTCTGTTGACATAGATTCTGTTATAGAGGACTTTGTTTGTTGTCTGTTGACATAGATCATGTTGTAGAGGACTCTGTTTGTTGTCTGTTGACATAGATTCTGTTATAGAGGACTCTGTTTGTTGTCTGTTGACATAGATCCTGTTATAGAGGACTCTGTTTGTTGTCTGTTGACATAGATCATGTTGTAGAGGACTCTGTTTGTTGTCTGTTGACATAGATTCTGTTATAGAGGACTCTGTTTGTTGTCTGTTGACATAGATCATGTTGTAGAGGACTCTGTTTGTTGTCTGTTGACATAGATTCTGTTATAGAGGACTCTGTTTGTTGTCTGTTGACATAGATCCTGTTATAGAGGACTCTGTTTGTTGTCTGTTGACATAGATCATGTTGTAGAGGACTCTGTTTGTTGTCTGTTGACATAGATTCTGTTATAGAGGACTCTGTTTGTTGTCTGTTGACATAGATCCTGTTATAGAGGACTCTGTTTGTTGTCTGTTGACATAGATCATGTTGTAGAGGACTCTGTTTGTTGTCTGTGACATAGATCCTGTTATAGAGGACTCTGTTTGTTGTCTGTTGACATAGATCATGTTGTAGAGGACTCTGTTTGTTGTCTGTTGACATAGATTCTGTTATAGAGGACTCTGTTTGTTGTCTGTTGACATAGATCCTGTTATAGAGGACTCTGTTTGTTGTCTGTTGACATAGATCCTGTTATAGAGGACTCTGTTTGTTGTCTGTGACATAGATCATGTTGTAGAGGACTCTGTTTGTTGTCTGTGACATAGATCATGTTGTAGAGGACTCTGTTTGTTGCCTGTTGACATAGATCATGTTATAGAGGACTCTGTTTGTTGTCTGTTGACATAGATCCTGTTATAGAGGACTCTGTTGCAGACTGACTGTCAGAGATAGGACGTCATGATATGAAGGATTCTTTTTAACTGTCGAAGACAAGACACCATTCTCTTAAGGATTCACCAAAACTCTGTCCATGTCATTTCCCTTCACATCAAGACATGTTTTATCTATTTCTGTTACTCTTGCTTGTCCCTAATCTTCCTCAGATCTCCCATCTTTGCCTTGACAACACTCCCTTTCTCTGTGGTGGTTGTCGCCCCTTATGACCGGAACTGCACTTTCCTTAGCCCCTCTTACAAAGTTCCTAATGACATCAATCTTATCTTCATCATATCTTCAGCCTGCATCACGTTTGTTGAAGCTGTAATTTTCTGCCAGTCTGGAACGAACTTTCCTTTGCCTCTCTGTCTGATCATGCTATCCATTCAGCTGCTGTAACCCAGGGGGTAAAGCACTTTACCCATGTCCCTGGAAAGCCTGAGTTTAATATCAGGCCTGGATTTCTCGAAATAAACTTAAGTCGAAACTTGGACGTACGTCTGGAATTTTACTAAATTTTGAATGCTCAGATGGAAGAAAACTTAATCACAAGTTTGAGATTTTCGAGAAATCCAAGCCAGGCCTTGACAGCTTAATTCATTGAATAGGTAGTGACTGTTACTCATCAAGCAGCTGAAGTGAAAGTCGTGGGCTCTCAAAAAACACACCTTAGAAATCGAGGTCTTGTGCCGTAGCAGGCATTAATTGGTGTGGTGGAAAACCCTCACTGCAAATAAATGGTCCACAGTGTATAGCATTGGCAAGTACTTCATCTGAAGCTCGTAACATCTTGAAGAAACATTAATTTACAAACGATCAACTCTTCAGTGTTGGAACCACACCTTTCTATTCCCACAAAATCTATTGGTGTCAAGGTAGTGCAGTAACTGCATATCTACCATCCCTCGGTTTGATCCTTGTAGTTGCGATGATTGTGTGAAAGGCGAAGATAACGAACAGTGATCAATCTCGTAACTCCTACAAGCAACATAAAATAGAGAGTTGGGCAAACACGGACTCCTGGATATACCAGAGGTGGGATCAGGTGCCTAGGAGGAGTAAGCATCCCCTGTGTGAAAGGATATAACAATGGTCTGCTTGGGACACGAACCTCAGACATTTAACATTTGAGTCAATGAGAAACATTGATAGAAGTTATAGAACTGTAACACTGCATGTGACTGCATCGTTCCTAAACTTCATAAAAAAATCCTTACAAACAAAGATACATTGCTGGATCCAGAAAAAGTTCTATCAAGCCCCTATCTTTGCTCCTCATGAACATATTGACAGCTGTGAAGGAGAAACTTCAAACTTACTGTGCGGCTACATATGCCAGCGTGGTGTAAATCAAATGTGGATTCTAAAAATTCTAAAGAACCTTTAGTAAACTTGAAATCGCAAAACTTTTCTCAAATCAACAACATTAAAACGTATGTCTTTTCAACACTTTACATGACCATTCCTTACGATCAGTTAAAGATTAGACCTTTTGACATCATAGACAGCTGCTTCTTCAACAAAAATGGAAAACGGAAATATTCACATCTAGTGACCACTCATCAGAAACTTACTTTGTTAAACACCACTCTGATTCCACGCACAAGTACGCTGAAGTTGAAATAAAAGATATTCTCATTAACAATATCTTCATAGTCTTTGGTGATCAGGTCTTCCAACAGTCTGTTGGAATCCCCATGGGCACGGATTGTGCTCCTTTGTTAGCTGACCTGTTTGTACATTCCTATGAAGCAGAATGTATTTAAAAAAATTCCACGCGAGAAGAAAATATATCTTGCTGTGGCCTTCATTTCGACATTTAGATGTACATGTATCGACGACGTTTTATCCATTAACAAAACTTTCATTCATATGTCGATTCGATAATATCCCTGTGAACTCGAAATAAAAGACATTAAACGGGACGTTTTATGTTATGACGCTGTCCGTGCAGCTGTCTGTCTGAGGTCATGTTTTTCGGACTTTTTTCCGCAACGGATGCAAGTACGACTTTGAAATTAGTCACAATTTCTTCCTCAAGAAGTGTAAGAGTGAGTTTGCATTTCAGCTGGATTGGTCCGTCCTTGACCTACTTTAGGGCTATATGTAGGTCAAACAGTTTTCCGGACTTTTTTTCATTACAGATCCAGATATTGCCCTGAAATTTACGCATACGCTTCCTGTTAGAGGAATACAAGTTCTGTTTGCATTTCAGCTGGACTGGCATGTCCGTCCGTGACCTACATTAGGACTAAAAGTAGGTAAAACAATTTCCCAGGGTTTTTTCATCATGGGTACATCTATTGCCATGAAATTTAGTCAGAGGCTTTTTCTTGGAGGAATACATGTTAGCTGGATTGGCCCATCCTTGACCTACTTTTGGGCTAAAATTAGGTCAAACAGTTTTCCAGGCCTTTTTTCCGCAATAGATATAGATATTGTCCTGGAATTTAGTCACAGGATTTCTCTTGGAGGAATACAAGTTCAGTTTGCATTTCAGCCGGATTGGCCCGTCCTTGACTTACCTTTAGGCTAAAAATAGATCAAACAGTTTTCCAGTTTTTTTTCATTATGAATACAGATATTGTACTGAAATTTAGATACAGACTTTCACTTGGAGGAATACAAGTTCAGTTTGCATTTCAGCTGAATTGATTCACCCTTGACTTACTTTTGGGCTAAAAATAGGTCAAACAGTTTTCCAGGCTTTTTTCATTATGGATACAGATATTGCCCTGATATTTATTCAAAGGCTTCCTCTTGGAGGAATACAAGTGCGGTAAGCATTTCAGCTGGATTGGTACACTATGACCTACTTCAGGGGTAGAAGTAGGTCAAACAGTTTTCTAGATTTCTTTTTCGGTATGGTCACAGGTATTGCTCTGAAATTTTGTCACAACCCCCCTCTCAGAGAAATACATAATCAGTTCAAATTTCAACTGAATTGGTACACCATGACCTACTTTAGGGCTAAAAGTAGATCAAATGATTTCCTGGACTTTTTATCATGCATAGATAAATATTGCAACAACGTTTTGTCACAACCTCCCTCTCAGAGAAATACATAATCAGTTCACATTTCAGATGAATTGGTGGACCATGACACACTTTAAGGCTTTCCTTCAGAATGTGTGTTGTATGAATTCAGAGTGCATAATATGCTTCCAGGTTGGATTTCACTGTCCAACGGGCGTATATTGTACCGTTTGCAGTACTCTTGTTACATTCTTATGAAGCAGAATTTATTAAAAAACTTCTACATGAGAAGAAAAGATCGCATGCTGTGACCTTCAATTCAACATTTAGGTATATCAATGATGTTTTATATATCAACAATAATAATTCTCATTCATATGTGGATTTGATATATCCCTGTGAACTTGAAATAAAAGACACCACAGAGTCGTCCACTTCTGCTTCATACTTAGATATTTTATTGACCGCAAGCTAACATCTCAACTTTATGACAAACGAGATGATTTCAGCTTCTCCATCATCAACTGATTTGATACACCACAAGAGCTTGTCCTGCGTATGATCAGTTGATAAATCAAGGCAGGCTACTGACAAAGAAGTGACGGTGCAGGGGTTTCAACGGTCTTGTTTAAAGTCAGCATTTTGCAAATTCTATGGTTGTTACAACAATCTAGCTTGCCAATACAACATAAATATCACTGGGTCAAATGCTGCCTGATGTGTTTAGTACCGATTATCGGGCCATTCTTGGCACACTGGTTTTGGCTATGGATGACTCCGTTTACCTGATCAAGAGAAAGCTAGGGACTCACAATGGGTGTGACTGGTCAACAGGGGATGCTTACTCCTCCTAGGCACCTAATTCCACCTCTGGTATATCCAGGAGTCTGTGTTTGCCCAACTCTCTGTTTGGTATTGCTTAATTATTATAGGAGTTATGAAATTGATCGCTGTTTGTTATCTTCACCTTTCATCCATGTCATGTTGATGGATCTTCACTGCACAGAGATTAGTGCTTGATACAGGTGACTCTCAATAACTTGAAGTTCAAGGGACCTCGCTAAAACTTGAGAGATTGCAGTTCAGGCCATCGAGAGTCACCGGTATCACTTCCACTGCTCTTCCATTAATGTTTACCGCTTCATCATCCGTTAATTGTCTACTGCTTTATCATCCGTTAATTGTTAACCGCTTCATCAAAACCAGTGTCCTTTCACCATTGCTAGCCACAATTACTGAGTCCAGGAGTACCTGCTCTATGACAAAGTGTAAATGGAAATGATAGGTGCCGTTTGCAGCGATAATGTCCTTTGGGTGTTCTGATTTATTTCTTTGGGAGTTGTCTGTTCTTTTCTCTCTCTTGGAGATTCTGGGAACATACACCCAGTTCCTCTGAATTTGTTGTAGTTGTGCTGGCATCTCCTTGCTTAAATTCGGACAGAACTGGAGCTGGTTCAACACCCACTTCCAATAATTTGTTCCTTCAATGTCACTTCATTGGTTTCCAAACGTCCATCCCTCACACAGTTGGGCAGAGGTTTCCTAAAAATTAACAAACTTTCAGATGATGTTCTTACCATTGTCTTTTTAGATGTTTATCTCATCTATTTGACCATTGTCAGTTGTCATGCTTTTCAACCAGTAAGAACCAGTCACAGTAGCTCAGTGGTAGAGCATCCGCTTTGTAACCATGAGGTTGTGAGTTTGAGCCCTGCTTGTGCCATGCCCACATCAAACCCAAGACGTTCTCTTCCATCAAACAATATGTCATCATCCCTTCCATCAAACATTTCAATATACATTACCCTACAATCAATGTAAAAATTTTCACAGAGTTCTTTAACAGCTGCTTTGATAAGATATATACATCATGTACATGCATTTAAAACATAATTATCTAATTTTTTACAATACTAGGACGCTTCATGCCAGAATACTTCATGAAGAAATTCATTTTTTATATTTACATTCTTTCATTTCTATTGCAATTCACAGCCATTAAAATAGACATACTATATTCACCAGGATTCATAGTTGCATTGTTCACAACTGCAGCACATGCTCACAGTTGATGTTACAGGGGTTTCAACAGTCTCATTTAAAGTCAGCATTTCGCAAATTATAAGGTCGTTATAACATCTGGTTTGTCAATACAACCTATCATTGGGTCAAATGCTGTCTGACATATTTCATTCCCTGCATGTTTCATACCGATTGTTGGACCATTCTTGGCACACTGATTTTGACTACAGATAACTCCGTTTACCTGATCAAGATATAGGGCTCATGGGGGGTGTGACCGGTTGACAGGGGATGCTTACTCCTCCTAGGCACCTGATCCCACCTCTGGTGTGTCCAGGGGTCCATGTTTGCCCAACTATCTATTTTGTATTGCTTATATAGGAGTTATGAGATTGATCACTGTTCGTTATCTTCACCTTTCATGAAGAAATGGTTATCATTGCAATATGTAAAGATACCATAGGCAAAAGCATTGGAAATGTAGATGTTATAAAATGTTAATCGACCATAATTAATTAGACAAACCAGAGAATATCTACTCAGACTTTTACAGTTGGTACGCCATAGTCTGTCGTTTTAAAAGATGCATTTATATATATACTTCCTGATCACTACCTGCAATATGCAATTATGATAGAATTGAATGATTGGTGAAAGATTTGGACAGCCTCTTTAACTCATTGCTGAGTACACTGGAATGGTAGTACAGGACTCTGAACACAAGTCCTGTTGATTGGATTTGTATAGAATATTTACAATAGTTTTACAAGTCCTGACTGGAATGAACTTTGAGGTAGAAGACTATAGAAATGGAGAAAGGAATGTGGTAGAATCTGTCAATGGTTGTATTAGATATTTGTCTAAACAGCCCAGTGGTTAGAGCACCTGATGATTAGTCCTGGGTTTGATTACTGATGTAAATTTGTTGTGAATTATCTCCCTTTCTGCTACCGTTACAATCCTTTTGTTTTCAGGAGTGAGACAATAATACATTGTTCGTCATACGTCTACTTGTTGCGTATTTTTTAATTCTAAATTTAAATGTTTTTGGTAGTTCTCGATAAAGTGAGAGCACATTGTAGTCTAACTGTTGTAACTATTTTGCCCACAAATTAAGCTTCATATCAAGAGTGAGCCAAAAAAGTCAAGCCATCTTTTAAAGATTAACTTGAGGTATCTTCTGATTGGCTGGTATTCATGGTAGGTTCTGATTGGTTGGCATAAGAGTTATGGAGAGACATGATAAGTAACTTGCCAGTATGTCTGTTCATTCTTGTGTTCAGTATTGAGCGCCATGTCATTAATCCTATTTCTGTCAAACTTGCATGAATACTACCTTGTGCAATGACCTAGGTTCCCAATTGTTTTTCAAGGTTAAGATCAAATGGAAATTCAGAAATTTCTGGTGCGCACGAGTTCGGCTATACATTTTTTATCCAAATTTTGTCTGACTTGCAAAATTGGCACTGAAGATCTAAGTGGTTCCTAATGGTCTCCAAGGTTACAGATGAATTTACAGAAAGAAACATTGCAAAATGATCTGTGCAAGATTTAATCAAATTTCATCCATATTTTGTCAGACTTGCAGAAATGATAACCTGTACAAAGTCCTTGGTTCAAAGGAATTGAAATTCCAAAATTTCTACTGTACACAATTGAAGCACCATTTCAGTTATTCAGGAATAGTACCTTGCATTCAGAATTTACTTCCTATTGGTTCTCAAGGTGAAATGTAAAAGTTCTTGGTGAACATTTCCAATGGTTTTTGTATTATTATCAATTAAGCTATAATTCTTAATTCATATGCAGAAATGATACATTGTCATACAGAACGGAGTGCCTATTGGTTCTATACAGGAATGATACCTATCATACAGAACGGAGCGCCTATTGGTTCTATACAGGAATGATACCTATCATACAGAACGGAGTGCCTATTGGTTCTATACAGGAATGATACCTATCATACAGAACGGAGCGCTTATTGGTTCTATACAGGAATGATACCTATCACACAGAACGGAGTGCCTATTGGTTCTATACAGGAATGATACCTATCATACAGAACGGAGTGCCTATTGAATGATACCTATCCTACAGAACGGAGTGCCTATTGAATGATACCTATCACACAGAACGGAGTGCCTATTGAATGATACCTATCATACAGAACGGAGTGCCTATTGAATGATACGTGTCATACAGAACGGAGTGCCTATTGGTTCTATACAGGAATGATACCTATCACACAGAACGGAGTGCCTATTGGTTCTATACAGGAATGATACCTATCATACAGAACGGAGCGCCTATTGGTTCTATACAGGAATGATACCTATCCTACAGAACGGAGTGCCTATTGAATGATACCTATCCTACAGAACGGAGTGCCTATTGGTTCTATACAGGAATGATACCTATCCTACAGAACGGAGTGCCTATTGAATGATACCTATCCTACAGAACGGAGTGCCTATTGAATGATACCTATCACACAGAACGGAGTGCCTATTGAATGATACCTATCATACAGAACGGAGTGCCTATTGAATGATACGTGTCATACAGAACGGAGTGCCTATTGGTTCTATACAGGAATGATACCTATCATACAGAACGGAGTGCCTATTGGTTCTATACAGGAATGATACCTATCATACAGAACGGAGCGCCTATTGGTTCTATACAGGAATGATACCTATCATACAGAACGGAGTGCCTATTGGTTCTATACAGGAATGATACCTATCACACAGAACGGAGTGCCTATTGGTTCTATACAGGAATGATACCTATCATACAGAACGGAGCGCCTATTGGTTCTATACAGGAATGATACCTATCCTACAGAACGGAGTGCCTATTGAATGATACCTATCCTACAGAACGGAGTGCCTATTGGTTCTATACAGGAATGATACCTATCATACAGAACGGAGTGCCTATTGGTTCTATACAGGAATGATACCTATCATACAGAACGGAGTGCCTATTGAATGATACCTATCCTACAGAACGGAGTGCCTATTGAATGATACCTATCACACAGAACGGAGTGCCTATTGAATGATACCTATCATACAGAACGGAGTGCCTATTGAATGATACGTGTCATACAGAACGGAGTGCCTATTGGTTCTATACAGGAATGATACCTATCACACAGAACGGAGTGCCTATTGGTTCTATACAGGAATGATACCTATCATACAGAACGGAGCGCCTATTGGTTCTATACAGGAATGATACCTATCCTACAGAACGGAGTGCCTATTGAATGATACCTATCCTACAGAACGGAGTGCCTATTGGTTCTATACAGGAATGATACCTATCATACAGAACGGAGTGCCTATTGGTTCTATACAGGAATGATACCTATCATACAGAACGGAGTGCCTATTGAATGATACCTATCCTACAGAACGGAGTGCCTATTGAATGATACCTATCACACAGAACGGAGTGCCTATTGAATGATACCTATCATACAGAACGGAGTGCCTATTAAATGATACGTGTCATACAGAACGGAGTGCCTATTGGTTCTATACAGGAATGATACCTATCATACAGAACGGAGTGCCTATTGGTTCTATACAGGAATGATACCTATCATACAGAACGGAGCGCCTATTGAATGATACCTATCCTACAGAACGGAGTGCCTATTGAATGATACCTATCCTACAGAACGGAGTGCCTATTGAATGATACCTATCCTACAGAACGGAGTGCCTATTGAATGATACCTATCCTACAGAACGGAGTGCCTATTGGTTCTATACAGGAATGATACCTATCATACAGAACGGAGTGCCTATTGGTTCTATACAGGAATGATACCTATCATACAGAACGGAGTGCCTATTGAATGATACCTATCCTACAGAACGGAGTGCCTATTGAATGATACCTATCACACAGAACGGAGTGCCTATTGAATGATACCTATCATACAGAACGGAGTGCCTATTGAATGATACGTGTCATACAGAACGGAGTGCCTATTGGTTCTATACAGGAATGATACCTATCACACAGAACGGAGTGCCTATTGGTTCTATACAGGAATGATACCTATCATACAGAACGGAGTGCCTATTGAATGATACCTATCCTACAGAACGGAGTGCCTATTGAATGATACCTATCACACAGAACGGAGTGCCTATTGAATGATACCTATCATACAGAACGGAGTGCCTATTGAATGATACGTGTCATACAGAACGGAGTGCCTATTGGTTCTATACAGGAATGATACCTATCACACAGAACGGAGTGCCTATTGGTTCTATACAGGAATGATACCTATCATACAGAACGGAGCGCCTATTGGTTCTATACAGGAATGATACCTATCCTACAGAACGGAGTGCCTATTGAATGATACCTATCCTACAGAACGGAGTGCCTATTGGTTCTATACAGGAATGATACCTATCCTACAGAACGGAGTGCCTATTGAATGATACCTATCCTACAGAACGGAGTGCCTATTGAATGATACCTATCACACAGAACGGAGTGCCTATTGAATGATACCTATCATACAGAACGGAGTGCCTATTGAATGATACGTGTCATACAGAACGGAGTGCCTATTGGTTCTATACAGGAATGATACCTATCATACAGAACGGAGTGCCTATTGGTTCTATACAGGAATGATACCTATCATACAGAACGGAGCGCCTATTGGTTCTATACAGGAATGATACCTATCATACAGAACGGAGTGCCTATTGGTTCTATACAGGAATGATACCTATCACACAGAACGGAGTGCCTATTGGTTCTATACAGGAATGATACCTATCATACAGAACGGAGCGCCTATTGGTTCTATACAGGAATGATACCTATCCTACAGAACGGAGTGCCTATTGAATGATACCTATCCTACAGAACGGAGTGCCTATTGGTTCTATACAGGAATGATACCTATCATACAGAACGGAGTGCCTATTGGTTCTATACAGGAATGATACCTATCATACAGAACGGAGTGCCTATTGAATGATACCTATCCTACAGAACGGAGTGCCTATTGAATGATACCTATCACACAGAACGGAGTGCCTATTGAATGATACCTATCATACAGAACGGAGTGCCTATTGAATGATACGTGTCATACAGAACGGAGTGCCTATTGGTTCTATACAGGAATGATACCTATCACACAGAACGGAGTGCCTATTGGTTCTATACAGGAATGATACCTATCATACAGAACGGAGCGCCTATTGGTTCTATACAGGAATGATACCTATCCTACAGAACGGAGTGCCTATTGAATGATACCTATCCTACAGAACGGAGTGCCTATTGGTTCTATACAGGAATGATACCTATCATACAGAACGGAGTGCCTATTGGTTCTATACAGGAATGATACCTATCATACAGAACGGAGTGCCTATTGAATGATACCTATCCTACAGAACGGAGTGCCTATTGAATGATACCTATCACACAGAACGGAGTGCCTATTGAATGATACCTATCATACAGAACGGAGTGCCT
>NC_079169.1:90689717-90794717 GCF_947568905.1 Ostrea edulis
AATTTGAAAAGAATTGGACCGGTAGTTATCAAGAAGAAGTTAAAAATGTTCAATTGTTAACGCACGACGGACACTGCACAACGACAGACAACCAATTGCAATACTGTCACCTGAGTTTACTTAGGTGACCTGAGTTTACTTAAGTGACCTAAAAATATACTTGGACGCTGTTAAGCAGAGTGTTACAACCAAAATGATCTCTTGTGTATTCAGAGTTCATAAAATTGATGGACATTTTCTCCCTACTGCTAGAGTTGTAAAATCAAGAGAAGGTCTCATTTTTCTTTCATAACTTACTAGATTCCTTATTTTATCTTGATATTGCAAAATCACCTACACATCAAATTGTGAAAACATGAATTTGTGAGTGATCAACATTGATCTCAGCATTTTATATACATTTATATTTCAGCAATATGAAATAAAAATCTTGTTTCACAAGTAGTGCTTATTGCTGAATTACGTTATGTATTAATAAATTCCTTGCATATGTATGTGTATATATATATATATATATATATATATATGAATCTACAATACTGAAAGCGATAAAAAGAAAATACAACCATAAGCACACAGATAAAAATTCAATGGTTTAATTACAAATCACTTGAGTTTGAAAATATAAATCTTGACTCCATTCAAATGAGAGGATCGAGTCATCATCATTTTAAAAACAAATACATGTTATAATAAGTTTCATTTGTGTAATCTCATAATACCAAGTATTTTCAATTAAATTTTGAAAATACATGTAATTATTCTATGAATTCACATGTGTCTCATAAAATAAATTGATTGTTATAGCACCAAAGCACTAGAGACAACTCTTCCCTTTAAACTCTTTGCTGAACAGTCGAGAATAAAAAAAGATCACATAGAATTATTCCCCTTTGATCCAAAAGACTCACTATTTTTTCCAGCTGTAGTGTGAAGGACACCTGTTTTTACTGAAGCCAGTACACATTACCCAGCAGCAAATGTAGGAACTCTTAAAGGGACTGGTTCATGATTTTTAAAAATAAAATTCTTTTATTTTTTTATGTTATAAACTTTAAAAATATCTCATTTAATGCCGACAACCAAAATTTTAACCTAAAAGCTATATTTTAACCTTATATTATGTAAATAAAGACTCAAGTCTTTTTTATGTAAACAAACAAACCAGTAAAATATTAATCTTTAATAAAAAGCATCTTAATTTTTCATAGTCACAAATTTCGACTTTTAGTTGACACAATTTATCTAAAGAATACTTGAAATACGATAGATATAATAAACTTAGATTGATATCTATTTCTTTTAAAAATTTCGTAAACAATAACATATCACAATCTTTGTTTACAAAACAAATAACAAACTCTCTAAAATGAGCTAATGTGATAATGTATAACCTTAATTTTTTTGTGAAACCCTTTAAACACATTTGACATTAAAACATTTTTGTTATGCAATCCTTTGTCTTTTTAGGCTTTTATATAAAAGAAAGTCCAGTTGTAGTGAAAAGGTTACCTGTAGGTGTCCAATAAGTTGACAATTGCTGTCCATTATTTTTAAGAATGGACAGATACTGTCCGTTCTTAAAAATAATGGACAGTAATTGTCAACTTATTGGACATCTACAGGTACATGTAAACCCAATAACTTATTAAACATCTACAGGTAGGCTGAAAATAAGAGAAAGACAATACATTTGTCAAAGAGATACAAGATTAATTTTAAATTCCCTACAAGTAAGACTCAACACAGATATCCGAAAAATCACTGAAACACTTAAAAATGATATTTCCCTTTAGAAGAATTCTCTGCTGCAACTCGTAAGATTCACAATTTTTTAATTCCATTGGCCATTTCTATATCGCATCAAAACTTAAATTTGACAGACATATTTCCATACTGTATTTGAATTTCGCTAGATTCAGAGGCACATACCGGAACTTCTTCACAACGCTTTTTTATGTTTTCTTTATTAGCATATCCTAATTCTGAATTATTATTTTCGCTTTCATGAATAATTTCATTTTACGAGATAAGTGTATTGGGTTCTTTTGGCTGGTGTTAGTTATTTCCTCATCCAAATATTCGAAAACAATACTTTTCAGATCAAAATTTGGCTTCATAACTTTTTCACCCTCCATATCCTGAATATTTGCAATACTTTCACTAAAATCCTTAAATTTTGACTCACCGTGCAATGAAAATGCTCTCCCCATCAGAGGAGGACATGTTGATATGGCTCAGTACTATAGAAAGAGTGAATATAAAACCTGCAGTAGAAGACTACTTACCTAACACTGTCCAATAAGTGAACAAAAGAAACCAAATTCTATGCAAGACTGGTTATATTGTCAGACTATTCAAAATAGCTTTATTCATAACTATCATTGTCAATGGGTTTACCTGAGACTGTCCATTCTTAGAACAAAAGATGTAATGTTTTAAGTAGGATATAAGCCTCAAACTGTCCATTCTGCGAGAGAAAGAACTGATTTCGGCCCTATGGGCCTCGATCAGTTCTTTCTCTTACAGAATGGACAGTTTTTGGCTTATATCCTTTACGTAGATTTTTATCATTAAAAGTGAAAAACAAAATTTTGGGGAAAATCATGAATCAGTCCCCTTAAAGGAGCATGAACATGATCTGAGCTGGAAAATTTAAAATTTATTTTTCAATTTTTAATGTTTGCAATGCTTAACTAAGCTATATATTTTTAATGGACACCAAGATATGTACCAATGCACTGACATAGCATTCAGAGGGGAGGATGAAAGTGGGTCGGCCAAAAACAACATGGAAAAAGACTATCGAGCACGAGTGGTCACAGGGATGAAGTAGCTGGGCGTCGACAAGGGTAGCAGCCACAGACCGGTGGAGGCAGCAAATCTAGGCCTTTGCCAGCGGGCATGAAGAGGATAGGTGAGATGAACTACATGTAGAAGCAATCAAAATTGTACGAATTACCAGTTCTGACCATCTGCTGATTCAGTTTCATAGAACAAATAAAGAGTGTTCATATTGAATCCAATGAAACCTCTCTAAATTGCAAGAAACCTCTTTCAAGATATTGAAGGTATTTTATTAAAATTAAGTCTTTCAGAGTATATCACTCATGAATTGACATTGTATGACAAATTCTGCCAGAAAAAGTACTTGTGTAATATTATGAATGTACATGTACAGTATATCTGTACCTGCTCTACAGATCACCAAAAGGTCTCGTGTATATCAGATTAGTGACCCATGTACAAAAATAGCATTGGTGCTGCAGTACTTTATGAGAATACTATACAAAAGATTTAAACATTGTCTGTTTCAGTGTTTTAAAATGCTTGTATGTGTAATTTGAATACTATATTATGTATTATATTTGTAGAGTAACTGAAAACAAGAGAAACTTAATAATAATGTTTATAAAATTTATACAACGTACACATATATTAGCACTTTGCCACTTTAATAATACAAATGTACCTAATTTTGATAAGACATTGTCTGTGCACTTCCCTCATCCACACAGCATACAACAATGGATATGGTATTTGCTCTCCTAACCCCCACATATCATGGTAATTCAACATTTACCAGGTGCCAGGAAGCTATCACCGAAGAAATAACCAACTCAAAGTGCTCTTCCTTAACAGTACATATTCAGAATCTAGATTCACAAGTACCGAAGAGCTTAAAATGGAACTAGATATTAACAGAATGCTTTCCCCCCCAGATAATCAACATGCAAAATATACAAATTCCAGTGGATTTCATAACTAACTGTAAACAACATATAAATCAACAACAATACTAACAATATAATTAACAGAAGAAGTGTTGACACAAGTTTCGACAACCTGTAACTGCAATAAAATAGAAAATATTCACTCTGACAGTTTTTAAAATGCCTCCCTATCTTTCCTCAAAATAAGAGATCTACAGATTCACGTGAAAGACACACGTAGCAGTTACATAGTACAGATAAAAATCATGTCTAATCTAATAAACTATATACAGAGAAGAAATATAACTTGTTTGAAAGTCATCTAATTAAACAAACAGAAATATCACAACAGTCTCGTGGAAAGCAAATACATGAAGTCACTAAGGCTAAATACCATAACACAAGAAAACATACTCCCCCCCAAACCAATTCAAACATTCAACAACAAGATGTGTTTGTGAAACGCTGATGCCCCCGGAATACAACAAAGTGGAACCAGGTCAAAGGTTAAGATCACAAGATCAACAATTGTGGTGTCAATGGAAAGGTCTTGCCAAAAGAAATACACATACCAAATATGAAAGCTTTACCTCTTATGGTATAAAAGATATGAACAAGGTTAATGTTTTTTGTCACAGACAGACAGATGGACAGGTCAAAAACTATATGCTCCCAAATCTTAGATTTTGGGGGCATAAAAAGGAGATTTAACAATTTTGTTTGTCCAGTGCTTTTTCTATCCTTTCCCGCTGTCCAGGTAGTGTTGTATCAACATTTTGAGGCTTCTGTTGGGGATAAGTTGTCGGGCTGTAAGTGGTATGCTGGTCATTGGACTGGTATCCTTCCCCTTATCCATCCATCCCTGTATAGCTGATCGTTCATAAGTATAACCATCTACAAAACAGTACACAACATACCAGTGTTCAATTCTTGACTGTGTGGCTACTTAATTGTGGTTACTGAAGAAATACTGTGTATGTATGAAGCGTGTATAAATATGAGATTCTCTATTCTCTATTCTGTATCGCACATGTGTATGTATATGTATGATGAGTGTTTAAATTTGGGATTCTCTATTCAGTATCGTACATGTGTATGTATAGAGCGTGTTTAGATATGGAATTCTCTATTCTCTATTCAGTATGGCACTTGACAGAGGGATGACTTCTGGTTATACTCTAATTGCAATAAATTTCAAATGCTTGTACCAATTTTAGAGCATCAAACTTTCATGGAAATCATGGGATGTGCACAATTTAAATCAATGTAAAAAATGTTCTAATTTTCAAAATCCTGGTCTTAAAAACTTTGATTGAAAACGTAACCTGGCTTAAGTTATGTAACATATCTTCTTAAACTAGAAAACTGACAAGTTGGAAAGGGCCCTACAATGATGAATGGATGGATAGACCAATAAAAATGTTCCCAAGGAAACGTAAAGCTATCCTGTACCCAAGAAAGGAAGGATGGACAGAAATCTGAAAATCTAATGGTGTCTTCCCTCTGCCTAATTGGAGTATTATGAATAAAATTTACAAAAAGCTCCTATAAATGTAATTTCAAGTTATTGAGTGTCATAGAAACAGTGTTGTCATCTTATTCGAAGTCACCCAACTCTGTAATAACAAAGCCAATATGTCTGAAAATCGAAAGGGGTCTTCCTCTTCCTATACCAAGCATTACCTATAAATTCTATGAAAATCTTCTCAACAACTCTTGATTCATTGTATACCATAGACAGTGCATTACTGATGTTGAAGAATTCTAAGTCCCATAACTCCGTAATCTGAAAATCGATAGGGACCTTCTTCTGCCTGATCCAAGTATTACGAGTAAGTACGAAATTTATGAAAATCTTTCTAAGAAAACTTTTAAGTTTTTGTGTGCCTTAGAAAGTGCTGACAGACGGACAAATGGAGTGATAACTCGCAATACAAACTTCAAAAAAAGATAATAGAAATTTCTATAGCACACAGTAACTTTAAATAACATTAAAACATTTTAAATTTTATTCATAATAATCCAATTTCTTGAGATGATTGGAAAGAATTTTCTTATTCATTACATGTACCATGTAAAACTTGGGGGTGGGGGTGGGTGGAGTTGTGGTGTGAACTTAATTCTTCAATGTATGGGGGTACCTCTTTATTGATTTGACATTTTGTACCACTGATTGTTCTTGAGAAGATTATTCCACTGTTCCTATGTAAAATGTTAAACTCATTCCATGGACCCGCTCTGACCCTAAAAATCATGGTGTGAACAAACTTGAATCTGCACTACATGAATATGCTTGCTTATTAATTGTGGCCCCACTCTGACCTCCGGGTTCATATAATCTTCATTATACATCATACTGGTGCCCGCTTTTCTGGTTACATGGTTCCTGATTTGATTTAATTATCTCCCCTTTGAAGGGCACATGGCTCTACATTTGAACAATTCAAGAATGCTTCATGGCAAGTTTAGTTAAAATTAGTCCGTGATTTTAGTAGAAGTCGAAAATGGGAAAAGTTAACAGACAAATGATGGACACCACACAGACAGTCAGAAAGACGACAAACTTTGTGCAGAAAAATTCACCCCTCTGGTGAATTAAAATTTCATATTCTTTGATATCAACATTGATTAAGTGACTATTTTAGACAAACCTCTTGCTTAAATTGTCCCTACTTCTTTCCACTCGAACATGTTTTGAACTCGTACAGGAGAATAAAATTTGTGATCTTTGTATACTTATAAGATACACATCTCCTAGTTTGACTTACCTTCAGCCATCACAGGGTCTTTCATCAGCTCTCTAGTAATAGGACACAAATATTCATCAGGAATTCCATTTTCTGAAAAAATGCAGTGTTTTTTTTATTTGACAATTGTAGTATGAATTTTTACAAGCTTTAAAATCTTGAAACTAAAAGGTTTTAAAATGAATGCTTGTGCAAGTCTACATTTAATTTCATTATATTTTTGTTTGTTTAACATGTGCTTTATTTAGGCATTGGAGGACACAAACAGTGTGGCTAATCACAGCCAGTAGGAGTTATCTTTCTTACCTGATACATTGGACGTACTCCTGGTGATGGTGGGTTTGTTCTGGGCGGCTTTAATGCACCGTAAAATCTTATTTCTGTGGCCTAAGGCAACTGAAATTCAAATTTAGAAAGTACAGACATTCATCATCAGTAGTCAGCACCCTCCACAGAAAGCAAATACAAGTACATTTAAAGGCTGTTTATTCGTCTTAAATTTGATTGCCTAGCTGGGTAGCTCAGTCAGTTAACATGCCCACTGCTGATCTGTAGATCGCGGGTTAGAGTCCAGCAGGGGTTTTAACATCCCCCCCCCACCCCCCCCCCCCCCGATTAGTTTCTACTTAAATTGCATTTTTTGACTAAATAAAGTCAATTTGAATTCAAGTTTTCAATTTTCAAACTATTGCTGTACATATCCTCCATTTTTCATCCATGTCAAATTTCTCTTGGTGTGTTATTCCTCCTTAATTGTAATATGTACCTTGAGTGCAGACATTGACTGACAATCTAACACTGTACTATTAAGACTACTTTGATAAAGAAAAAGAATCAAATTGGTCATATTTTCTTTTGATCTGTGGAATATTGACTTATATAAAGACTGTGCTCCAAACCGTGGCCTAGTGTAACATGAGTTATCGGTAGACAATGTAGCTCAATGCCAAGCATGAGTCCTCTCCTTGGCTCAAAAAATATCCCCAAAGTTAAAGTTTTTGAAAAGAAGGTCAAATTTCAAGGTAAAGGTCACTAGGTTAAATATCTTGGTACAATGTACCAAATGAAAGGCCTGGTCATGAGGAATGTACATGTATACGTGAAATAACAAAGCTCTTTCCTGTTTATTAAGAAGATACTGTCAGGGTTAAAGATTTTGAAAAGTATGTCAAAGTCCAAAGTAAAGGTCACAAGTCTTGGTAAAAAATGAAAGACCTGGTCATGTGGCATTTATATATGAAATATCAAAGCCTTATTCCCTTGGGTTCTAAAGACATGGCCAAGGTTCAAGTTTTTCCCTTAAAGTGTGATATCACTGTCCTCAACACTAGGCTCATGACAATAGCTCTCCAGACACTTGTCCCTGTGAGCTAAAAATATCCTTATATGTACAATGTACTAGTATTAGATTATTTATTTTCGATTAGTGGTTGCAGATCTTTTTTTTGATTATCTACAAAGACCGAAGATTGACAATACGCTTCTTGAAAAGTATGCCGACATGAAGCATTGCAGTTCATACCTTCATGTATTTTTGAAAATGAAATTTATTTCTTATATATTTTGAAAAGGCATTAAAATTGATCACTTCAAAGTTCAATGTTACACGGCTGAGTTAAGGCTTTCCCCATAAATACCAGTGCTGTAAAAAATGTACTTTACCGCAGTGGCACATTACATGACGTCACAATGAAAACTACGTCATGATGAAGGTCATGACGTACATATCGACAATCCTTTTGCGGTTGGAAATGTCAAAATATTTTTCCGTTATTTACCACCGCTGTCAAACTATAAACCGCAATCGTGTAAAAGTTTCTGTCAAATGGGTTATATTAATTCTCTTTGATATTGAAATAGTTTCAATTTCTTCTATATATAACATACTTGCTAAAGTAATATCCATATTATATTGTGATCTTGATATCGCCCCTAATCTGCACGTATAGTCACAATGGACTCATTTGCATAAACAGGATTTCCGTACATAAAAATTTCATCATCGGCATGACACCCAGAGGTTTTTGAGTGAAAGATGTTTGATTTATGTTACATGTGAACTTCATTGCAAAAGGAAAGTTAGAAGAGCAAGTTGTAGCTTCAACAGAAAACATGTTTTTCAGGCTATATTCAACTTCGTATATGCAAAAATCGCCGCATCTTGCATATTCAATGCAAAAATTAGACATGTTACAAGTCACGATAAACTTGCTCCCATCACTTTTCAAATTAAGACATTAATATGTCTTGAAGTTACATTAACTTCAACTTGCATTGATATCTGGATATCGTGCCAATGGAACGATTTATACACACACGGTACGATTTTATCTTGATATTTGATCACATGATATACAGCTGATGTAGAGACTGTCGGTCTGGTGGAAAATATATGGGAGGTCAATATGCACTTAATGATATATACATATTGTTTTTGTATAAAAGGGTTGTGTGTACAGAATTTGTCAACAAATGATCTGTTTATTAATGCTTTTTTCCTCTGATATATTTCTATGGCCCTACTTAACACAACTGCGTACTTACAAACACCCAGATCTATCAACATCTTATCATCCAGGCTGCACAGTTCTGTCCCATCTATAGCATTGGAGACAAATGAGTCTTTGAACTGACCCAGTTCAATCAGTTCAAGCCAGCTACCCACTTCCTCAGCAGACCAGGATTCCATATGCTTGTGGTCATCTTCTTTCTTTGGGGCACATTGTGGTTCTTTGTAATTGTCTACAAAATTTCAAAATGTGGTACAGAGAAACACAGTTCAGCAAACCTCCAGGGTCAACAAAAACAGATCATTATAACCAAACATCACTATATTCAATACAATGTTTGTTATTTTCCTCTGATAGGGGAATATAAATATCACTTTGCAATAAGCGTGAATTCGTTACATGCATATTCATCACATGCGTGTTTTACTGTATTTGGCAATCTGACATTTATTGCAGAATTTGTACATCTACATACTCATTGTAGTCCAAGTAAAAACTACACTATATAAAGATGCTTGCATTAATATGGCTTAAAAAAAGTTGGAATCTTCTTGAGAAAATTTTGCAGATTTATTTCATATTCCTATGCGAACTTGACAACCCAATTTCGGGATGTCACAAACTTGGTTCATTCAACAGACATGCATTCAGAGATACAAAAAACCCACTATAGTCTCTTGGTTCCGACATTTAATTAAGCTCAAAATCATGATAAAATAAATTACCGATGCAGTCTTCCTGTGTAGTAATCTTCCAGATCATAACCCTTTTGTCATTAGATCCGGAGGCCAGCAGACGGTTGTCACTTGTGAAGGCACAGCTGGTGATGTAACGTGTGTGTCCTTCCACCACGCACAGCTGCTGACCAGTGGACTGTAAAAACAGATCAAAATAGAGACAGCTGCTGACCAGTGGACTGTAAAAACAGATCAAAATAGAGACAGAGTATTGTATTGTTTCTTACCAAGAACCATACAGTTCATAGGTTTAACGTTTTTACATAGAATAAATAAACATAAATATAAACAAAAGTTATACATAGAGTGAATATAATGCAGGATAGGTAAATGGACACAATCAATTCAATATACGTTATATATGTAGATAGCTGATGTCAATGAAGTAACAACAATCAACACATCCCTGGATCAGTCTCATCAACACTTTGTAAGTCTGGACCTGTACTGCTGCACACAACACTGACCAATGTTATCAGTCACTCATTTAAGAAATGAACAGCACTTTTGAGCTGTTCATGGTCAATATGAACGTATTTGGATTTGAGGCAAATTCTCTGTGAATTGCTAGCGCGATTCACAGAGAATTTGCCTCAAATCCAAATCCGTTCATATTGACCATGAACAGCTCAAAAGTGCTGTTCCTTTCTTATATTTATATTCATTAATTCCTAAATCACCGTTTGTTTACATTGCTTCTGTTTTGTTGCATAAAACAAACTCCTAGCCTCTGTCACAGTCGTATTGTGACGTACGTCAACACATAGACATGATGTCACACTTTGTCTCGCCCTGTCTTTTATCAACATTGCACGGTGCACTGTATTTTGGAGGTAGGAGACCGCAATATTGGGATGATAATCCACATAACTTCACAATCTTAATCCGAGGTGTGACTTGCGAGATGTTTGTAACGCATGTTGTATTTTTCAAATCATTACGCTCTCTCAGTCGCGTGCTTTAAACTAGTTCATAATCCGTTCATAGTCAATATGAAAGGATTGTGTCACGCGCTGAAATTGAATGGTTCAAAGAGGAAAATGCGATTTGTAATATGAATATATTACTGTAAAATAACTTTTAATCACATTGAACAATTTTCTTTTGCAATTCATCATTAAAGAACTAGTTCGCTACGACCAATTTTTTTAAATGAAATTATTTTGAACATACAAGAGATATCAAAGGACTGGTTTGCGGCAAAAAATATTTGACGTGATGATGAGGTTCTAGAAAACCTTGTGAAAATTTCCGACACACAAATTAAAGCTGGTTTACAGTCTCTGTCCATGACTACACGTGTGTGTAGTCAGTAGAACTACGGAATTACAAATTAAGGAGGCACGGTACACCCAATAAAAATGATTTCTGGCAATAAACTCATGTCTGACATGTCACTCTATTAATAATGAAGCCATACAAACAAGGGTATCCATGCTGCACTTTGAAAATTCATATTTTGAAAAGCAGAGGACAGAAGCAGGGTTAAAGTCTTCAACTGGATTCAAACTCACTCTAACAAACTAAGATTCCCTGTCATTATAAATGTCTGGATTCAAACTCACTCTAACTAACCAAGATTCTCTGTTATTATAAATCTCTAGATTCAAACTCACTCTAACAAACTAAGATTCTCTGTCATTATAAATCTCTAGATTCAAACTCACTCTAACAAACTAAGATTCTCTGTCATTATAAATCTCTGGATTTAAACTCACTCTAACAAACTAAGATTCTCTGTCATTACCAATCTCTGGATTCAAACTCTCTCTAACAAACTAAGATTCTCTGTCATTACCAATCTCTGGATTCAAACTCTCTCTAACTAAGATTCTCTGTCATCATAAATCTCTGGAATCAAACTCACCCTAACAAGCTAATATTCTCTGAATAGATCATCCCAAATGCTGGGTAGACATCTTCAATATTTGTACAATCACTATTCAGAGTTCAATGAATATGGAATGAAACAATTTAATTACGATAATTAACACCCTCAGAATTTGTAAGTGATTCTGTCAGATGGATGGTTGGTGGACAGATGAAGTCAAGCTATTTTTAGAAATGTGCTTATAAAATGCACGTCTGGTGCATCAAAATTGGTCCGTATAAGTTTTACATTATGACCCCTGGGTCGAGGCCTCTGCTGGTGGACTGTTAGTCCCCGAGGGTTTCTACAGCCCAGTAGCTAAGTACTTCGTTACTAGCTTGAAAATACAGATGTATATTTAATTGCTGTTATAAAATTTAGAAATTCATTTCAAAATTAAGGATTACCTCCCTCATGCATAGCTCTTATCCTTAGACGAATTTGACTCCACTTTTTTTGGCACGCTGTTTTTGGCTATAATAGCTCTAAAACTTCATTGTTATTTCGGATTTCAAACATTTCGGTTGAGCATCACTGAAGAGATATTATTTGTCGAAATGCGCATCTGGTGCATCAAAATTAGTACCGTATAAGTTTTACATCACTAGACAAATAAAACAGAAAATAATCTCTTGGAGAGAAATGCATAGAAAAAGATGAGACGGACAATTTTACTTACCGGATCCCAAATTCTCACAGTTTTGTCATTGGACCTGCAAAACAATTAATCAATATTTTTAGTTTGCCAACAGAGCCTCTTACACTTTCACTTTGAGATTGTGTAGTGGTGAACTTTTGTGCCATAAGGTGTTGAAAGTAACCATAGTAATCAAAAGTAATCTTACGCTGATGCCAGCAAACTTCCATCAGGAGAAAAGCAGCAGAAGTTGACTGTTCCTTCATGTCCACTGAAAGTAATCCTCTGAGTCAGGACCACTGCTGGTGAAAAAGTCACAAACATATCAGAGATACATGTAACAGTGTCTGAACCTGGCTGTAAAATTAGACAAACATATAAATGATTATAGCAGTGTCAGAACCTGGCTGTAAAATTAGACAAACATATAAATGATTATAACAGTGTCAGAACCTGGCTGTAAAATTAGACAAACATATAAATGATTATAACAGTGTCAGAACCTGGCTGTAAAATTAGACAAACATATAAATGATTATAACAGTGTCAGAACCTGGCTGTAAAATTAGACAAATATATAAACGATTATAACAGTGTCAGAACCTGGCTGTAAAATTAGACAAACATAATGATTATAACAGTGTTTGCAACTCGCTGTAAAATTAGCTACACATACAGGCCTGAGTGCTTGAAAAAATTGTAAGCCCTGCCAAAGACCTACTTGCCCTGAGAAAATAACTGCCATTTGTGAAATTATTTATCAATAACTATCCTCTAATGAAAGCAATTACGTCACTATGGCACTCAAGTTACATTTAACTTTCATCCCGATCATATATAATTTTGTAAAGCCCCTTGGCTTGTTACAACTTTGCTATTGGAATGGTAAGCAGATTTGATAGATCTAAATTTTATTTAGTGGAAATTATAACATGCCCATTTGGGCATCTCGATCTGCAAAGAAATTTGTTTGTCTGTGACAAAATCTATATGCGTCTTGGGCGGTCAGGTGTACAATTATTTCAAACACTTGCAATAAGCATCATGGCGATGGAATATGTCCATTAAAAGTCAGGAAGGAATTATAAATATTATGCACACAAAAATGATTTGAAAGTTAATGAAGTAATGTCATAAAAAAACAAAAATATCAAAATAAAGCTAGCATTGTCTATACAAGAGGCCCATGGGCCACATCGCTCACCTGAGTCACCTTGGCCCATATCTGAAGACTTTCCATATATATTTGCATGTAAAACCTTGGTCCCTTTTATGGCCCAAACTACCCTTTGCAAACTTGAATCTACACTATGTCAGAAAGCTTTCATGTAAATGTCAACTTCTTTGGCCCAATGGTTCTTGAGAAGAAGATTTTTAAAGCTTTTTCCTATATTTGTATGTAAAACTTTGACCTCCCCCCCCCACTTGTGGCCCCATCCTACCCCCCGGGGGCCATGATTTGAACAAACTTGAATCTGCACTATGTCAGAAAGTTTTCTTGTAAATATCAGCTTTTCTGGCTCAGTGGTTCTTGAGAAAAAGATTTTAACTATATATTTGTATGTAAAACTTTGATCCCCCTTGTGGCCCCATCCTACCCCCAGGGGCCATGATTTGAACAAACTTAAATCTGCACTATGTCAGAAAGTTTTCATGTAAAAATCAGCTTTTCTGGCTCAGTGGTTCTTGAGAAGAAGATTTTTCCTATATATTTGCATGTAAAACTTTGATCCCCCCTTGTGGCCCCATCCTACCCCTGGGGGCCATGATTTGAACAAACTTGAATCTGCACTATGTCAGAAAGTTTTCATGTAAAAATCAGCTTTTCTGGCTCCGTGGTTCTTGAGAAGAAGATTTTTCCTATATATTTGTATGTAAAACTTTGATCCCCCCTTGTGGCCCCATCCTACCCCCGGGGGCCATGATTTGAACAAACTTGAATCTGCACTATGTCAGAAAGTTTTCATGTAAAAACCAGCTTGTCTGGCTCAGTGGTTCTTGAGAAGAAGATTTTTAAAGATTTTTCCTATATATTTGTATGTAAAACTTTGATCCCCTATTGTGGCCCCATCCAACCTCCGGGGCCCATGATTTGAACAAACTTGAATCTGCATTATGTCAGGAAGCTTTCATGTAAATCTCAGCTGTTCTGGCTTAGTGGTTCTTGAGAAGAAGATTTTTAAAGTTTTCCCCTATAT
Source organism: Ostrea edulis (assembly GCF_947568905.1). Classification (NCBI taxonomy): domain Eukaryota; kingdom Metazoa; phylum Mollusca; class Bivalvia; order Ostreida; family Ostreidae; genus Ostrea; species Ostrea edulis. The sequence goes on from NC_079169.1 coordinate 90,704,130, forward strand.
ATTTGTGTGTAAAACTTTGATCCCCCCTTGGGGCCCAATCTTATTCCCAGGGGCCATGATTTGAACAAACTTGAATCTGCACTATGTCAGAAAGTTTTCATGTAAAAATCAGCTTTTCTGGCTCAGTGGTTCTTGAGAAGAAGATTTTAAGATTTTTCCTATATATTTGTATGTAAAATTTTGATCCCCTATTGTGGCCCCATCCAACCCCCAGGGCCCATGATTTGAACACACTTGAATCTGCATTATGTCAGGAAGCTTTCATGTAAATCTCAGCTATTCTGGCTTAGTGGTTCTTCAGAAGAAGATTTTTAAAGTTTTTCCCTATATATTTGTATGTAAAACTTTGATCCCCTCTTGTGGCCCCATCCTACCACTGGGGGCCATGATTTGAACAAACTTAAATCTGCAATATGTCAGGAAGCTTTCAGGTAAATTTCAGCTTTTCTGGCCCAGTGGTTCTTGAGAAGAAGATTTTTAAATGACCCCACCCTATTTTTGCATTTTTGTGATTATCTCCCCTTTGAAAGGGACATGGCCCTTCATTTGAACAAACTTGAAAGCCCTTCACCCAAGGATGCTTTTGGCCATGTTTGGTTGAAATTGGCCCAGTGGTTCATGAGAAGAAGATGAAAATGTGAAAAGTTTACAGACAGACGGACAGACAGACGGATGCTGGACAAAATGTGATCAAAAAAGCTCACTTGAACCTTCGGTTCAGGTGAGCTAAAAACAATACATAAGTTTAACATCCATTTTATCCAGGAACTGACATATTACATGTAACTGTATTCATATAGCTGTCCTTTTTGGGTTGACTGGACCAGCACGGCTACATATCAGAAATAATATTATGTTGACTGGACTAGCCCGGCTACATATCAGAAATAATGTTATGTTGACTGGACCAGCGCGGCTACATATCAGAAATAATGTTATGTTGATTGGACCAGCATGGCTAAATATCAGAAATAATGTTATGTTGACTGGACCAGCGCGGCTACATATCAGAAATAATGTTATGTTGACTGGACCAGCCCGGCTACATATCAGAAATAATGTTATGTTGACTGGACCAGCGTGGCTACATATCAGAAATAATGGTATGTTGACTGGACCAGCGCGGATACATATCAGAAATAATGTTATGTTGACTGGACCAGTGTGGATACATATCAGAAATAATCAATGTTATTTGCACTTCATGTCCTAGCTTGTACTAGTCAGAGTGAATACATGAATTGGAATTAGATAGTAAATTAATTCTCAGGAGTTGTATCAAACAGTGATACTAACAAAATTTACTTAGTGTCATTACATGAATGTCCATGGGTCCTTAAATTCATATATTTCTTGCATATTCATTGTTTAAATGCAGCATGAAACAACAAAACCAATTACGGGAAACACTAGTTAAAATGTAGCAAAAGCTAGAACTGTCCTAGTGGGACCGATACCCCTCAATGGACACAATTTGAATGGGGGGTGGGGTGGGGGGATAGTGAATTGGTGCTCATTGAAGAATAAATGGTTTTTAAGACATACTCTGAACAACGACAATATAACATCCACCCCCTTAAAATGAAAAACACATCCAAAACTTTCTTGAATGTTAGAAAGCCCTCAATCAAATTGGCAGGTGCACTTCATTATTCATATTCATTAAAAGAAATACGTAAAGTTTTAATTCAACAGTGTTAAAGATATCCTTCCCTATCCTCTTCATGCCCGGTGTTAAAGATATACTCTGGACTAATTATGGACAATGTGATTCCAGTATACACCCCCTCCCCCTAAACTTCGTTTGTGGGGTGTATAATTAAGACAAAACAATATTGGGGGGGTTTTTTTTGTGTAGAAAAAGTATCCAATATACAAGTATCTCATCAGCTTTTAATAAGTTTTTCTCAAAAATGACGAAAACTAGATTCATGTTATGAATACAATTTACTGTATGAAATGTAATTTATACCCATGATTTCCCGATATATTCTAAAACTGGGGAGGGGGGGGGGATTTATGTAGAGTTATATAGAGGGGTAATATATATATCAACTTCTGAACATCATAGAAAAGTCCCTTATTTCTAGGAATTATATATCTACTTATTCCAAATACTAAGCCAAAAATATATCAACCCATGCATCCATTGTTTTTTTGTTTGTATCAACTGTCAACCTTATCATATTGTCACAACATTTTTTTCCTATGGTATTTTTTCTTCGTAACATATCACGCACAAAAATAATGTAAATATATATAATATGTATAATAATGTCGGGCTTACAAGTGCAGGTCAAATCTGCTTTCATCTCCCAAATTTTGACCAGGTTGTCATGTCCAGAAGTGGCCAGCCAGTACGTGACACTGCCGCTGGTACCACCGTCTGCCACCTGCGTGCGCGGGGAGAAGTCACAGCTGGTGACTCCAAGGTCATGACCTTCCAAGGTGTAGGTCAAGACTTTCCCATGACCAAACTTAGCATCCCACACTCTTAAGTCTCCGTTGCTGCTTCCAGATATGATGAAGGAGCTGTCTGGTGAGAAGGCACAGGCCACCACTGAGGCGTCATGACAAGTGTTAAAGGACCTGTCAAAAACCACCACAACAAACTTAAAACTGTCGTCTATAGGCCACCACTGAGGCGTCATGACAAGTGTTAAAGGACCTGTCAAAAACGACCACAACAAACTTAAAACTGACGTCTATAATTGTCTTCTATAGTACCTACAATGTACTGGATTGTATACATGATGCCATACTGACTTGCATGCTTTTATTCAAATGATAAGAAATACAGTAAAGTCTATAAAATTGACACACACACATACAATCATGTAATCTACCTTGAATATGAAAATTAGCTGTCATACACACAATACCCATAACATTTTCAATTTAATACCATCTCAATTTTCCCCCCCCAAAACATCAACAGAATTATTTAATATTTCATCCACAACCAGTGATAAAAAGCATATGTCAAAAGTTACCTGACTAATATTTTGCCTGTGACATCCCACAATGCTAAGGTTTCATCATCACTTCCGGACACGATATATTTTGAATCTGGAGAAAATCGACACACTCTAATGCTCTGCTTGCTGGGATGTTGAAAAGTAGCCACCTAGGAAATAGGATGTAGGATACATGATCACCACACACATTATATAATTATAGACATCATGTTACATATTGTATATATCTATTGACATCACCATGTTGGTATACAGCCAAAATAATGAGACACAAACTGTTAACAACATCATTTATAAATAACATGCAAGACATCTATTGGAGTCAGTCTCTCAAAGGACATAAATTTTGTTTTTATGCATATAGTTTCATTATTTCAAATATACTTACACTGCATATGTTTTGTAAAAGATAGATGAAAATAAATTGTTGATCAACAGGATTGACACACAGGAAATGATGTATAAATAATAAACTCATTCACCGAAGGACAACTGGTTCCCCACACTTCCCCCTGGTACAAACCTTGGTCCCTGACTTGACGTCCCACAGGATGAGCTTGCCGTCCGTCGAACATGTTGCAAGAAGTGTTCCAAACGGTGAAAATGTGCAGCAATGGACGTAATAGGCGTGTCCGACCAGCGGAGAAGCCGAGAGTTCAGTAAAGTCCTCGGTATCCCATAATCTCACTGTTTTATCTCCAGACGCGGTCGCTAATTTCCTGTCCCGCGAAAAAGCTACGGAATTGACATCTGATGAGTGAATAGCAATAGTGTGATGAAGACTTGCCACAAAATGATGACCTGATGTCATATTGGGTAGATTGTCTTAAGGCTTCAAAATAACAGTAACTGATAAATTTCTGTCATTCCATCATTCATCTAAAACAAACACGATCATTAATATTAATTAAGTTTCACTGTGATACATGTATTGATTTTGTGTCTAGTATGTATTACATATAAATGAAATCAAAATTAACATACAGACTTGAAAGTAAATCTAACAACATAGTAATTAATGGAGTTACAAACTCAAGAGAATGGCAGCGATACTTGTCATAGTACACTCTGTAAGTTAAAAGTTACAGATAACATTAATTAGCCATAAAAAAAGTCTGTAACATGTACCATCATCGCAAACCACAGGTTATTGTGAAATAGAATGAAACAATAACCTGTGGTTTGCGACAATGAACATGTACGAGCTCGAGGGTTATCCAGAAAGTTGAAAATTTATAAAAACAATGTTTCTAGGAAGTCTGGCATATTGTAGAAAATCAAAAATAATTCTTTTTTTTACCACAAATACAACTCGCAATTTGCGATATGTATAAAATTATAGGCTTTGTAATGATATGAATGGCAATAAATTGCATATTTGGAATTTAAAATTAGGGAGGTGGTGCACTGGCAAAAAAATGCACATCACAATTATCAGTGGAATGCTTAAATGTTGAAATAATGTGATGTTTTGAACAAAAAATTAATTAGATATTTACAAAATTACAATATTTGACAGCTGTTGACTAGCCCTGAATTACGTTACAGTTAATGCATATATACAACATGTCATGTCTAAAATACTTTCTATTTTGGAAGACATGCATTTAAGGAGGGCGGAATTTAGCGGCAAGACTGGTTCGATCGCTAGTGGCCAGATAACTCAGTTGGTAGAGAACCTCACAAGAGATTCGGGGGGCATGGGTTCGAATCCTGGGGCCTGTTTTACAAAACAACTTACGGCAAAGTCGCAAGTCTTAAATTGTATTACACAGTTATTTCTTTAAGTGAATGAAGTAAACCTTTCTGAGGCTTAATTTTCAACATTTTAATTTTTTTTTTTTTGAATTTGGAGTGAATGATGTACAATAAACTGGAAAATTCCAGTATGTAAAGTTGTTCGTAAGTTCTTTTGTAAAACGCGCCTCTGGTCTGGTCCATTGCATTTTCTCCCTTCCTGTTACATGTATTGCTGTAGACCAGCCCCTGTAACTGACAGGTGAAAATGCCTGCCAGGGGATAAAGATCCTGGTTTGATGTCTTTCAGGGGTGAAGACATTTAAGGAGGGAGAAAATGATGTATCGGTCAGATAGGTTTCATTGCTGGTGACCAGGCACCTGCCTAGGCATATAGAGGTTCGAATCCTGGTCTGTGGTGTTGCAGTTTTTCCCTTCCTGTTACATCTTACACATGCATAACAAATATGGTCCATTATTAGCACTGTTTCGGTTTTTAAAGTGGAACATCATTTCTAAGCCAAGCAGCAGTATAACTAACAGATCTTGTCTACAGTATTTTAAAAAAGAATTATCTTCAACACTGAAATCTAAACAATATCCGGGCCTTCAAGATATGACCAAAAACTGACTTCGAGTATGGGGTACATATACCCTTGATGAACACAGCGATTGTGTAATAACATACACCATATATACCCCCTCCCCCCCCCCCCCCCCCCATCCTTGTACCACAAGCGCGATCAAATGTTTTTCGTTTATGAACAGAAATAGCATGTCACTTGAACTTGATGAAGCCATTGTATTGTTGAAGGCAGAACTATCAGTCCGAAACACTTAAGCCGTGGCGAGGGTAACAATCTATAACAGAATATTTTTTGAGACAAAAGGATGTTTTACTAACCTACGCTGTCATATATTCTGCATGCGCATTCTATATTGTAAATATTTACTATTCATCACATGACTGCTGACTGCTTGAAGCATTTCGCAAGGAGACCATTGTTGTTGTAATGACGTTTGCCTATCATGTGACGAGCACTTGTTGCATGTTCAAAATGGCGGGATGATTTGAGGTACGGAGTATGGAAAAATATCGTGATTAAAAATTTAATTGAAAACGGTAAAGTAAAACACAGATGATGTGTAATAAGATAACCATTGTTCTTTTATTGTCTTCAATGCCTATATAATGGTCCTTTAGGCTATAGCATTAATACTTTGTTGAAATAGCGCCAACAGATCTGATCATACACTGTACTGTACATACTTCCAAACCCGGGTCAGAGAGCTATTGGTAAATTTAGTTTAGCCACAAAGATAGATAAAAAACTTTCATCTTATAAATAGAGATGATGATTATTGTTCCACTCTTCCACAGGTAAAAGGGATATTTCTTTGAAGACATAAAATAAAATCTCGTGGGATGAATTTAAATCCCCAAGCATACATTGGTACCCCCCTTGCATTGTAATGAACCTGCCATTCTCTGTTTATTGAATCGTGTGCGCTATCCATTCAACTATGGTATTTTTCAAAGCTCATAGGTATAAAAGTGTATAGATCGAAAATTCAATAGAGGGGAAACGGACAGAAAACATGAGTTTTGGCATTGAGTAACCAGGATACACGAAAATGGCGACCGACACGGACAGTGTTCACGATCACATGACTCGGCTGCGGATGAAAATGGTTCAACAGGTGATGTCATTAGAAAAAAAAATTTGCTGTGTGCTTATGATTTTTTTTCTTTTAGTTTTGAATTACAGGCAATGTTCCTTTGTCATTGTATTTCTATATGCTTGTTAATATGATGAAGAGAATTGTTCATCATTCATAATAACAACTTTTTAAAAAAACAAAACAAATGTACTATTAATAAGAAATATCACAATAATGACCAAAATTACTTTGATTTAGTTTGCTGATACAGTCTCATTATGTCAAACACACAGAACAGTTTACTTTTTATTGTGTTTCTGTTCTCATTGCTCTCTCTCTCTCTCTCTCTCTCTCTCTCTCTCTCTCTCTCCACAAGTCAACTTAGTTTGAAAACACCTTCTTTGAACATGTATTAATTCTACACGATTCATATCACAGACATGTCGTGAGAACAATTGATGACCACAGGTGACTTACACTGACCACAGGTGACTTACACTGACCACAGGTGACTTACACTGAGTAGGATGACCATTTCTACTGGGCACTCTAATGTAATGTTACAATTTTAGAGCGAGATTAATATAAGCCTTTTGGCTTGTTTTTCAATCTATTACATGTATAAGACATTGTTTGTAAACATTATTATCAAATTATTTACGAATAAATATTGTTTAAAGTAATGTACAATGTAATACAATATATATTAAATTAATATGAATAAAATCCTTACTAATGCAGGGAGTGAAAGTATGTTGAAGCTCAGCTGACAAGCATGGCAAGTTTCCTTTTGAAAAAGTTTTTGTAAAGAAGGAACAAATTCAGGTCTTGGAACTATATTTCATATGAGAGGGAAAAAAACCCAACCCACAACTATTATTTTCTTGATAACATGTGTCACTAGGCAAAGGTATGATGTTATCTCAGATTGAAGATATTGATCTGTCAGTTTTATACAATAGTACATGAAAAAAATAAGTGTATAAAATAGCCTTAGTCACTAGAAAAGTCAAAGTTTTAGTCTATAGAATGCATTGTCTGCATATACTGTATATTGACTCATGCTTGACCATAGTAGGTCAGATTTCATTCAATACTTATTGAGTATACATATGTATAAGGGAGGCAACAAAATTGCTGCACCACCCATCATTTAAAATTTTAACTCTTTTATGGGGAACCCAAGGTTTGTTAATGTTTATAAGGAACAATAACCTTTTACCTCGATTTTTGGCTCACTTGAGCTGAAGGCTTCAAGTGAACTTTTCTGATCAAAATTTGTCTGTTGTCTGTCGTCGGCGTTGTAAACTTTTCACATTTTCATCTTCTTCTCCAGAACCACTGGATCAATTTAAACCAAACTTGGCACAAAGCATCCTTGGGTGAAGGGCTTTCAGTTTATTCAAATGAAGGGCCATGCCCCCTTCAACGAGTGTTGCGTTTTTTAAGAGAAATTATCTTAGAGATTATCACCATACTTTTTAAGCTTCATTTTGTATTCTATTTATCTTACATTCATAATTATTTCTTAAGTTTATATGTATTCTACTTCTTTTAATCTGTGTTTATTTTACTAATATCTGTCTGTATGTATGTTATATGCAGGACCATATTGAAAACTAGCGTTATCGCTAAATATGTAATCCTGGTTAAATAAAGGTCTTATTATTATTATTATTATAAGGGGAAATAATCACAAAAATGCAAAATTAGGGTAGGGTCATTTAAAAATCTTCTTTAAAAGAACCAATGGGCCAGAGGAGCTGACATTTACATGAAAGCTTCCTGACAAAGTGCAGATTCAAGTTTCTTCAAATCATGGCCCCCAGGGGTAGGATGGGGCCACAATAGGGGATCAAATTTTTACATAGAAATATATAAGGAAAATCTTTAAAAATCTTGTTCTCAAGAACCAATGAGCCAAAAGAGCTGACATTTACATGAATGCTTCCTGACTTAATGCAGATTCAAGTTTGTTCAAATCATGGCCCCCTGGGGTAGGTTGGGGCCACAACAGGGGATCAAAGTTTTTACATAGAAATATATAGGGAAAATCTTTTAAAATCTTCTTCTCAAGAACCACTGAGCCAGAAGAGCCAAGATTTACATGACATTGACATAGTGCAGATTCAAGTTTGTTATAATCATGGCCCCAGGGGGTAGGTTGGGGCCACAATAGGGGATCAAAGTTTTACATTGGAATATATAGGGAAAATCTTTTAAAATCTTTTTCTCAAGAATCAATGAGCCAGAAGTGCTGACATTTTCATGAAAGCTTCCTGACATAGTGCAGATTTAAGTTTGTTCAAATCATGGCCCCCAGGGTAGGTTGGGATCACAATAGGGGATCAAAGTTTTACATACAATTATATAGGAAAAATCTTTTAAAATCTTCTCAAGAAACACTGAGCCAGAAGAGCTGTGATTTACATGAAAGCTTCCTGACATAATGCAGATTCATGTTTGTTAAAATCATGGCCCCCGGGGGTAGGATGGGGCCACAATAGGGGATCAAAGTTTTACATACAAATATATAAAGGGAAAATCTTTAAAAATCTTCTTCTCAAGAACCATTGGGCCAAAGAAGTTGACATTTACATGAAAGCTTTCTGACATAGTGTAGATTCAAGTAAAAGTCATGGCCTCCAGGGGTAGGATGGGGCCACAATAGGGACTAAGGTTTTACATGCAAATATATATGGAAAGTCTTCAGATATGGGCCAAGGTGACTCAGGTGAGCGATGTGGCCCATGGGCCTCTTGTTGTTTAGTCCTCATTTGTTAGTATCTCTCCCCAAAGGTGTTTGTTTTTGTTCTGCATATGTGAAGTATGCTAGAAGAACAGTTAATAATGTGTTTATTGGGGGGGGGGGGGGGGGTGTTCTTAATTTTCTAAGTTCTAAGTTTTAGTGAAATTGAGACAAAGGATTTTAAGTTATTGTAAAAAAAACTGTTTTCAATGAAGAACACACCCCTCTCCCGATATTGTCAGATTTGAGGTACAGCAGAAATGAGATTTTTAAAGAATTGTTCTAATATTACAAAACCTTATCTCTTTTCAATGTTTGCCATAGAATATGGTAAATTATGAATTCGTCTTCTTTGTTGAATTGTTATCTCCTTTGAAGCACACACACACACAGAGCTGTTAATGCACCTGGCTTTTGGTATGATCTTGTTTTTACTCTAGGTTACACACACACACAGCTATTGATACACCTGCATGGCTTTTGGTATGATATTGTTTTTACTCTAGGTTAAACACACACACAACTGTTGATGCACCTGGCTTTTGGTATGATATTGTTTTTACTCTGGGTTACACACACACAACTGTTGATGCACCTGGCTCTTGGTATGATATTATTTTTACTCTAGGTTACACACACACACAGATCGAGCTGTTAATGCACCTGGCTTTTGGTATGATCTTGTTTTTACTCTGGGTTACACACACACAACTGTTGATGCACCTGGCTTTTGGTATGATATTGTTTTTACTCTAGGTTACATTTTACAGTGGTTAGGCATTCTCTTCAACAACCACGAAGTCCCAAGTTCACCTCTACATGAAGCCCAAGATTGATTAAATATAGGCACTGTAATACACAATTTCCGAGTTGCCCAATAGTTCTTTCCCTTTGTGGAACTCTTATGCACAGTGAGACACAAAACTTACTATCGTCTACACGCGGTGGGTACAAATGCTTATCGCTGTCTTGATATATTTCCTAAAGGCCGATTATCAGACATCATGCAATCACCCAAACTATTGGGACACACAATATTAGTATAAGTTTATTAGTATTAATGATAAAATAGCTCAAACAAAATTTGATAATCACTTTTTTTCTTTGATTAAAATATCACTCGTACAGAAGAAGAAATAAAAAATAATTTCATATTTAATTTAATGACCTCAGAATTCAATGAAATATTATTTTTGATATGGTCAGTTTACTGTATCATGACCAACGGCTGATATAAACAAAATTTATACTTTCATTATTTTTATCCGTATTTACATAGCTAATCTATAATAGTATATGTATATATCTTGTACCCACCCAAGCGTTCAACAGAACACTTAACGTACCTCTTTCACAGAAGAGCTGATATCTCGGAAGTTGCGTATTGTCTGCTAAAGCACATCAGAAATGATGGTCACAGGTCTTTGATTTATAGTCTCAAGACAGAGGTCCTGTGTCGTGTGGTAATAGTTGTCATGATAAAGAGCCCTCACTGTTACTGACTGTGAGCACCATCCATAGGTAAAAATTTGTGGCACTTCAGTCATGTGATATATAAAACTGGTTATATCTTTATATGAATGAAAAATTCTCAAATTGGACAAATAACAACCTACAAAACCAACATCGTACGTGACTGCCAACATTAGATAAATGCTGTACGTGACTGTCAACATTAGATAAACGCTGTACGTGACTGTCAACATTAGATAAACGCTGTACGTGACTGTCAACATTAGATAAACGCTGTCTGTGTAAAACATCAGATTGATTTTAACGTAGGTTACATTCCTGATAGGGCCATGTGGAAAAGCACAACATCGTTTCTTAAAATATGTGCTATTTATAAACACACAACATGCTTTTGTGCTATCATGCTAACACACTGTCACGCTAACACGCTGTTGCGTTTTCACGCTAACACACCGTTACACTATCAGGAAAACGATCTTTTGAGTGTCAAGGGGGTTCAGATGAATACATGTTTATCCACGTACTGTGGTATTGTGGTCACAGTTGCAATAAATCCATTTTACAGAGTTAGATAGTCTGATGTCTTTATATTTTGAAAAATTAAAACTTGAAGCAGTTTATTAGTGGGGCATTCACAATTAGCTTGTTTTATATGTGGCACAATTAATAGCCCCTAATGCCCCTCTGACTACATGTATGCTTATGAGTCAACAATATTTTTCTGTATATTTAAATTTGAATAGTATTTTCTGTATATTTAAATTTGAACAATGTAAACTTAAAACAAATTTATTTTTGTTCTTCATTGAAATTGACTGTGTGATAGTACAATGGTGTGTTAGAGTGATAATGTGACTGTGTGATAGTACAATGGTGTGTTAGAGTGATAATGTGACTGTGTGATAGTACAATGGTGTGTTAGAGTGATAATGTGACTGTGATAGTACAATGGTGTGTTAGAGTGATAATGTGACTGTGTGATAGTACAATGGTGTGTTAGAGTGATAATGTGACTGTGATAGTACAATGGTGTGTTAGAGTGATAATGTGACTGTGTGATGGTGTGTTAGAGTGATAATGTGACTGTGATAGTACAATGGTGTGTTAGAGTGATAATGTGACTGTGTGATAGTACAATGGTGTGTTAGAGTGATAATGTGACTGTGTGATAGTATAATGGTGTGTTAGAGTGATAATGTGACTGTGTGATAGTACAATGGTGTGTTAGAGTGATAATGTGACTGTGATAGTACAATGGTGTGTTAGAGTGATAATGTGACTGTGTGATAGTACAATGGTGTGTTAGAGTGATAATGTGACTGTGTGATAGTACAATGGTGTGTTAGAGTGATAATGTGACTGTGTGATAGTACAATGGTGTGTTAGAGTGATAATGTGACTGTGATAGTATAATGGTGTGTTAGAGTGATAATGTGACTGTGTGATAGTACAATGGTGTGTTAGAGTGATAATGTGACTGTGTGATAGTACAATGGTGTGTTAGAGTGATAATGTGACTGTGTGATAGTACAATGGTGTGTTAGAGTGATAATGTGACTGTGATAGTACAATGGTGTGTTAGAGTGATAATGTGACTGTGTGATAGTACAATGGTGTGTTAGAGTGATAATGTGACTGTGATAGTACAATGGTGTGTTAGAGTGATAATGTGACTGTGTGATAGTACAATGGTGTGTTAGAGTGATAATGTGACTGTGTGATAGTACAATGGTGTGTTAGAGTGATAATGTGACTGTGTGATAGTACAATGGTGTGTTAGAGTGATAATGTGACTGTGTGATAGTACAATGGTGTGTTAGAGTGATAATGTGACTGTGTGATGGTGTGTTAGAGTGATAATGTGACTGTGATAGTACAATGGTGTGTTAGAGTGATAATGTGACTGTGTGATAGTACAATGGTGTGTTAGAGTGATAATGTGACTGTGTGATAGTATAATGGTGTGTTAGAGTGATAATGTGACTGTGTGATAGTACAATGGTGTGTTAGAGTGATAATGTGACTGTGATAGTACAATGGTGTGTTAGAGTGATAATGTGACTGTGTGATAGTACAATGGTGTGTTAGAGTGATAATGTGACTGTGTGATAGTACAATGGTGTGTTAGAGTGATAATGTGACTGTGTGATAGTACAATGGTGTGTTAGAGTGATAATGTGACTGTGATAGTATAATGGTGTGTTAGAGTGATAATGTGACTGTGTGATAGTACAATGGTGTGTTAGAGTGATAATGTGACTGTGTGATAGTACAATGGTGTGTTAGAGTGATAATGTGACTGTGTGATAGTACAATGGTGTGTTAGAGTGATAATGTGACTGTGTGATAGTACAATGGTGTGTTAGAGTGATAATGTGACTGTGTGATAGTACAATGGTGTGTTAGAGTGATAATGTGACTGTGTGATAGTACAATGGTGTGTTAGAGTGATAATGTGACTGTGTGATAGTACAATGGTGTGTTAGAGTGATAATGTGACTGTGATAGTACAATGGTGTGTTAGAGTGATAATGTGACTGTGTGATAGTACAATGGTGTGTTAGAGTGATAATGTGACTGTGTGATAGTACAATGGTGTGTTAGAGTGATAATGTGACTGTGTGATAGTATAATGGTGTGTTAGAGTGATAATGTGACTGTGTGATAGTACAATGGTGTGTTAGAGTGATAATGTGACTGTGATAGTACAATGGTGTGTTAGAGTGATAATGTGACTGTGTGATAGTACAATGGTGTGTTAGAGTGATAATGTGACTGTGTGATAGTACAATGGTGTGTTAGAGTGATAACGTGACTGTGTGATAGTACAATGGTGTGTTAGAGTGATAATGTGACTGTGATAGTATAATGGTGTGTTAGAGTGATAATGTGACTGTGTGATAGTACAATGGTGTGTTAGAGTGATAATGTGACTGTGTGATAGTACAATGGTGTGTTAGAGTGATAATGTGACTGTGTGATAGTACAATGGTGTGTTAGAGTGATAATGTGACTGTGATAGTACAATGGTGTGTTAGAGTGATAATGTGACTGTGTGATAGTACAATGGTGTGTTAGAGTGATAATGTGACTGTGTGATAGTACAATGGTGTGTTAGAGTGATAATGTGACTGTGTGATAGTACAATGGTGTGTTAGAGTGATAATGTGACTGTGTGATAGTACAATGGTGTGTTAGAGTGATAATGTGACTGTGATAGTATAATGGTGTGTTAGAGTGATAATGTGACTGTGATAGTATAATGGTGTGTTAGAGTGATAATGTGACTGTGTGATAGTACAATGGTGTGTTAGAGTGATAATGTGACTGTGATAGTACAATGGTGTGTTAGAGTGATAATGTGACTGTGTGATAGTACAATGGTGTGTTAGAGTGATAATGTGACTGTGATAGTATAATGGTGTGTTAGAGTGATAATGTGACTGTGTGATAGTACAATGGTGTGTTAGAGTGATAATGTGACTGTGATAGTACAATGGTGTGTTAGCATGATAATGTGACTGTGTGATAGTACAATGGTGTGTTAGAGTGATAATGTGACTGTGTGATAGTACAATGGTGTGTTAGAGTGATAATGTGACTGTGATAGTATAATGGTGTGTTAGAGTGATAATGTGACTGTGTGATAGTACAATGGTGTGTTAGAGTGATAATGTGACTGTGTGATAGTACAATGGTGTGTTAGAGTGATAATGTGACTGTGATAGTACAATGGTGTGTTAGAGTGATAATGTGACTGTGATAGTACAATGGTGTGTTAGAGTGATAATGTGACTGTGATAGTACAATGGTGTGTTAGAGTGATAATGTGACTGTGTGATAGTACAATGGTGTGTTAGAGTGATAATGTGACTGTGTGATAGTATAATGGTGTGTTAGAGTGATAATGTGACTGTGTGATAGTACAATGGTGTGTTAGAGTGATAATGTGACTGTGATAGTACAATGGTGTGTTAGAGTGATAATGTGACTGTGTGATAGTACAATGGTGTGTTAGAGTGATAATGTGACTGTGTGATAGTACAATGGTGTGTTAGAGTGATAACGTGACTGTGTGATAGTACAATGGTGTGTTAGAGTGATAATGTGACTGTGATAGTATAATGGTGTGTTAGAGTGATAATGTGACTGTGTGATAGTACAATGGTGTGTTAGAGTGATAATGTGACTGTGTGATAGTACAATGGTGTGTTAGAGTGATAATGTGACTGTGTGATAGTACAATGGTGTGTTAGAGTGATAATGTGACTGTGATAGTACAATGGTGTGTTAGAGTGATAATGTGACTGTGATAGTACAATGGTGTGTTAGAGTGATAATGTGACTGTGTGATAGTACAATGGTGTGTTAGAGTGATAATGTGACTGTGTGATAGTACAATGGTGTGTTAGAGTGATAATGTGACTGTGTGATAGTACAATGGTGTGTTAGAGTGATAATGTGACTGTGTGATAGTACAATGGTGTGTTAGAGTGATAATGTGACTGTGATAGTATAATGGTGTGTTAGAGTGATAATGTGACTGTGATAGTATAATGGTGTGTTAGAGTGATAATGTGACTGTGTGATAGTACAATGGTGTGTTAGAGTGATAATGTGACTGTGATAGTACAATGGTGTGTTAGAGTGATAATGTGACTGTGTGATAGTACAATGGTGTGTTAGAGTGATAATGTGACTGTGATAGTATAATGGTGTGTTAGAGTGATAATGTGACTGTGTGATAGTACAATGGTGTGTTAGAGTGATAATGTGACTGTGATAGTACAATGGTGTGTTAGCATGATAATGTGACTGTGTGATAGTACAATGGTGTGTTAGAGTGATAATGTGACTGTGTGATAGTACAATGGTGTGTTAGAGTGATAATGTGACTGTGATAGTATAATGGTGTGTTAGAGTGATAATGTGACTGTGTGATAGTACAATGGTGTGTTAGAGTGATAATGTGACTGTGTGATAGTACAATGGTGTGTTAGAGTGATAATGTGACTGTGATAGTACAATGGTGTGTTAGAGTGATAATGTGACTGTGATAGTACAATGGTGTGTTAGAGTGATAATGTGACTGTGTGATAGTACAATGGTGTGTTAGAGTGATAATGTGACTGTGTGATAGTACAATGGTGTGTTAGAGTGATAATGTGACTGTGTGATGGTGTGTTAGAGTGATAATGTGACTGTGATAGTACAATGGTGTGTTAGAGTGATAATGTGACTGTGTGATAGTACAATGGTGTGTTAGAGTGATAATGTGACTGTGTGATAGTACAATGGTGTGTTAGAGTGATAATGTGACTGTGTGATAGTACAATGGTGTGTTAGAGTGATAATGTGACTGTGTGATAGTACAATGGTGTGTTAGGGTGATAACGTGACTGTGATAGTACAGTGGTGTGTTAGAGTGATAATGTGACTGTGATAGTATAATGGTGTGTTAGAGTGATAATGTGACTGTGTGATAGTACAATGGTGTGTTAGAGTGATAACGTGACTGTGTGATAGTACAATGGTGTGTTTGCATGATTATGTGACTGTGTGATAGTACAATGGTGTGTTAGAGTGATAATGTGACTGTGTGATAGTACAATGGTGTGTTAGAGTGATAATGTGACTGTGTGATAGTACAATGGTGTGTTAGCATGATAATGTGACTGTGTGATGGTGTGTTAACGTGATGGTGTGTGTTAGCATGGTATCTGCCCAACCCAGATGATATTTCATTTAGAATTTTGAAAGCAACCTAGCTTTCATTCTATATCTAAAACTTTTGACTAAATTCTTGAACATGTCCATAACAAGCGGATGTCTCATGTCTGCCATATGTACAAAATTTGAACAACTCGAGCCTTAAGTAACTGCATACCAATATCGCCAACTAGTACAGTCTGCAAAATGATGGGAAAATATGACTTCAATAATATTTTCAGGTTTATTATAGACAAAAGCTTCTTGGGGCTGATTTCAAAGGGACAATTGTGACCAAAGTTTACCTTTTCTGCTGAAAAGGGGGTTGAGATGAAGACCAAAAGTTTTTTTTTTTAAATTTACTCAAAAGTGTTGCAGCCTCCACAACCAAGCCCCCCCCCCCCCCCCCCCCTTCTCTCCCAAGAAAAATTCAGTCCGGTGTATAATATTGGGATTTTACAGTTTGGAAGAAAGTCATAATCGATAAACTCAAAACATATTAGCATTAAAAGTAATATC
Source organism: Ostrea edulis (assembly GCF_947568905.1). Lineage (NCBI taxonomy): Eukaryota > Metazoa > Mollusca > Bivalvia > Ostreida > Ostreidae > Ostrea > Ostrea edulis. Next base: position 90,720,957 of record NC_079169.1, read on the forward strand.
CTTACTCCTTAGTTGGATTGATAATTCTCTCTGTGATAGACATAATCACCGGCATACAGAACTTTCTTGGGTCCCTTTCTATTTCTCCTGTAATATATTTAATATCATTACTGGTAACATCCACACTGTCTAGTTATTTGCTTGCTAAATGATACTCATAGCTGTTTTAGTAGATAATGATTTGATTGGTCCAACCAATTTTAGCTCACCTGAGCCAAAGGCTCAAGTGAGCTTTTATGATCAAAAGCTGTCTGTTGTTTGTTGTCAGCGGTGTTAGTGTTGTTGACGTAAATTTTTCACATTTTCAACTTCTCCAGAACCACCAGGCCAATGTCAACCACACTTAGCACAAAACATCCTTGGGTGAAGGAGATTCAAGTTTGCTCAAATGAAGGGCCATGCCCCCTTCAAATGGAAGAATTACAAAAATACTAAAATAGGGTGGGGTTATTTAAAAACCTCAAAAACCTCAGGACCAGAATAGCTGAAATTTACATGAAAGCTTCCTGACATAATGGAGATTAAAGTTTGTAAAAATCAGGACCCCCCCCCCCCCTTGGGGTGATGGTGGGGCCAAAAAGGGGATTAAAGTTTACATGTGAAAGTATATAAGGAACCAAACTTGGCGCAAAGCATCCTTAGATGAAATTTGTTAATATGAAAGGTCATACCCGTCTACAGGGGCAATATATGATAACTAATGAATTGTAGTCAAGTTTAATAATTAAGTTTGTTTAGGCGGTATCTTTGAAAAGTTTTTTCTGAACCAAGCTGCTTGTATAATGATAGTTTTGCTCAAGCTTGTTCATTGCTAGAAACTGCTGCTCAGGTGAGCAAAGTTGTCCATGGGCCTCTTATTTAATATGGGATCATGAAGCATTCAAACAATTATCACAAAATTAGGCAGACTACTTCATCCCATGAAAAAACGCTGTAGATTTCACCAAAAAACACAAAACAAACAAACTTGGGCAGTATCCTGAGCAGTAAAAGGTTTGGTTAATATAAGGATTATGAGCTATTAAACAATGTGAGAACCAATTCAATGTGCTCATTTTCTCTAGTACTAATATGTAGAAAAACATGCAAAGGATGAAATGTTTTACGATTGCTTTAAAAGAGAGACATTTCCTAGTTAATATATAGTTTGCTTTCATGAAGCAGCCTATCTTACAATATGCAGGTGCTATTTGGGATAATTGTACAAAGGAAAAAAGCAGACTTATTGGGAAAAGCACAGTGAATCAGATGGAATGGATTATTGGTTGAGAAGTAGGCCATTAAAACCTTTGTATTGGGAATTGAGATGGGAACTTTTACATGTTTGAAGAGAACATCAGAGGCTTATTCTGCTTTGAGATTCTTATTATATAACCTTGAAAAAGGATTTATCAACAGGACCATTTGTGTGGCGGTGAGAACGTGTGTGTAGTGTTGAGCTTGTAGACACTCTACAGGCCACATTGATACCTCAAAAGTAGCTTTGTTAACAAGAGAGGAAGAACCCTATTGGTTTTGGGGGTCATAAAGTCAAGGTCACTATGGGACTTCATAGAAACAGTTTGTAGACACTCTACAAGGCCGCAGTTTTTGCTTGATTGATTTGAAACTTCACTGATATAGCTTTGTTATCAAGAGAAGAAGAACCCTATTGATTTTGAAGTCCAAAGGTCAAGGTCACAATGAGACTTCATAAAAAAGTTTGTGCACACCTTGGGCTACATTTTTGCTTGATTGATTTGATGTTTTTCTTGTATCTTTGTTATCAAGAAAGAAAGAACCATATTGCTTTTGAGTTCAAGAAGTCAAAGGTCAAGGTCACTATGGGACTTTATAGAAAAAAGCTTTTGAGGGGGCATATCTTGCCTTGCATAGCACTTCTTGTTTGTATGGATTAGTGCAACCCTGTTTTAATACCATACAGCATTCTGGTAGTTGAAGATCTTCTGCTTATAATACCATACAGCATTCTGGTAGTTGAAGGTCTTCTGCTTATAATGCCATACAGCATTCTGATAGTTCAAGGTCTTCTGCTTATAATTGTTGCTTGCCAAAATGTAGATTTTATTGCAGTAGTTTTTTTACCCTCGACAGTAGAATTGTGGAATAATCTTTGTCACTATGACATACATTCTTCACCTGTGTCAATCTTTAAATCAAAATTTAACGAGAATTATATGAAAGTTGGTAGATATTTTAGTATTTGTAATCGAAATGAAATTATACTTCATTGCAAATTGTGCAGTGAACTTATATAAATAATGGTCACTTAGAAAATCCTTTTTTCTGAAGCTGCATATAGTAATTACTTATGTGACCACTTAAAGAATCCTATTTATCAGACTATTGTTGTCCTACTCTTTGTGTTCAGAGAAGTAAATTTCAAGTTGTGTTTTAAAGATCTACAAGTTCCCTTTGATTTTCTGCACGCCATTTTGGAACATCTTAATATACAACTTATTCATGTATGTTAACAATGATAAGATATTCTTCTCTGTGGAAGTATACATAAAATGGTAAAATCACGCATTGTAATATAGTAATACGTGTACACACTATGTTATAGTGTACATCCTCAATCTGATTAAAATCAGATCCTCGATCCGCTCCTTTTTCGTGTAGCGACAAGAAAGAAAAAAGAGGAGCGGATCGAGGATCTGATTTTAATCAGATTGTGTACATCCTTCACAAGGCAGTGTACGGAGGTTAATGACAAACCACAATAAATCACTACTTATGATGAGTAGTAATCTGCTGTTTAATTTTTATGTATTATTGTGCAAATATTTCAAATATAGATCTACATGTATTGTATATGTTGTTTAAAAAAAATATGATACAAACTCTCTTCAAAATGATATTGTTCTTGTTACAATCACAGTCCTCGATCACCTCAATTATTTTAAGCAACAGGCCATTAGTGATAATCACGGGCCCTGTAGTTCTATGGAGCATCCAGACAAAGAATCTGAAGGGTTAAGGTTTATTATGAAGACTGCAACAAACTTAAATTGGATTGAAGTCTGATAAGACATTTTGACAAACACCAAAGCATCCAGGTGCAAATTCAACACAGATTTCAGTGTAAATAAAATTGATATTCTATTACTGAAATTTTAAAGGAAATTTAGAATTACTGGCAAAACTGTTGGAGGAGATTGTAATTTTCAGAATAGATCAAAGTTTATCCCAGTAATGGAATGGATGTTTGGGTTCATCTTAGTGTTATTTTGGAATCTTAAGGTGTGGGAATGCCATGTATGGCGTCATTTGATATTTATCACATTCCATTGGTATAGCTGTACAGACTGAGAAATATGGTTGTTCTTGCATTAATAATAATATCAAATTCTACACCATTACATTTCTTAACCAAATGGCCCAAAGGTAAATAAAATATATATCATTAAAACTCAACCATTGATATTTTATGTAGTGGTGAGGAAGTTCATTTTTTTACTGCTTTCACAAACATTAACATTCATAAAAGCCTTTATTTCAATGTCCCATTCAAGTGAACTGTTCTTTAAAGGAAATTTACTTCATAATGATTTTCAATGCATTATAGAAATCTTATCTGTTCAGAAATTTGAACATCAATAAAAGATATTTTTTTAACTGATAGGGTGCAATGTACAAAAATATTTTTACGATGGTTACCAATATAATTTATGCAAATGTGTTACTATGACAAATAATAACAAGAAATTCTAGTCCATAGTTGTTTTTTTCAAATTAAATGCAATAGGTTAATACACAAATAATTTTTGAAAAGGATTATTTGGTGCAGAGAAGTAAGTATGATATAGATCAATGAAATTTTATGCACGTTGACGTTTTGATGACCTTTGTGGTAATTTATTGGTATGTGTTCTCAGGTCCTTCAATTTAATGTACATGTAGTTCTTCTTGTAAATGTATTAAAGGGTTATTGATATATATATTTATGCTTCAATTATAAATGACATTAAATGTTTAATTGAATTGTAAGCTGTATTGCACGTATCTTATGATATGACTGTTTTACTTTGTACTTTTGCCTGAGGATATGAAAAGAATTGTGATTATAAATAACTTACTATCATTGTAAATTTCAGTATGTGAACGATGTTCGAACAATATCATTTTAAATTTAAATTTTCAGTAACTGAACGGTGTATGACCACTAGATCTTGTACAATATCCATGATAAATTAAGGTTACAGCCAGTCTCAAGAAACAGCAGGAGAGTTGATTTTAAGATATGTGACAACAAAGTTCTTCAAGATAGGGTCTGACAGTTTCCCATTTAATGGCCAGAGATCTCCCTGTGTAGCCAATCTATTTTGTTTAAACTTCCATAGAGTTCAATTGTTTAGTTTTGACCAATTAAGTGACAAGTTTTCTTTGATAAGTGTACACTTAACATTCTGCTTTGTCTTTGGATACAAATATCTGAGTGAGTTTGAACGTTAAGGGAAACAACTCCGTAGGAAACTCAAATATACTGCGATACATCATTCGACTGTTCTATTGAAATTGGTAGTGATTATTTTCTTTTTTTGTTTTACAGAAAATTACCAACGAAAAAGACAAACTAAACAGGCCGAGTTCATCTGACAGTAAGTTCCAAAAGTCTTTTTATTACAGACATTAAATAGTCACATTTTCAAAAGAGAAGTTTTATATGCAGTGGTGGTTCAGACTAAGCCCTTCTACTTTATCCTATGCTGTCATTGTAATGATGATATCCAAGTCTTATTTGCTTTTACATACGATTAGAAACACTTGTTTTTGTTGTTATAAGTCGTAAAGGTTCTGAGAAAAAATTGCAGAGTGTGTTGTGTTGATTTCATGGTGAAAGAATGGTGATTGTGACATTCTTGTATCTTGTCTATTAATGGAAGATGTGTTTAAATTAATTAATATCTCAATTAAGCTTAATTAGTACAGCAAAAACAATTGAAATAGACTCCATGAGCATCGCTCATCGTTTTATTATATTTGAAATGGCAACAAACCCACAGATGGACTTATCAAGATATAGATACTGAAACCGAAATGTCGATACTGTTCAATATAAACGCTCAATTCATTGTTTGATTCATTGCCTCAATCTTCGATTCGATATGTTTTTAATTTTAAAATTGGGTTTGGTAAAATACATCGGGCTTGACCTGTACTTCATATTTTTACATGCAAGAGGGACAAAATGGCGTCCGATAACAGTCAAACTGTTGTAAGCTTCGAGTCTGACAAAAACAATAATTAATCATTTTAAACTACAGATCCAACAGACATCTTAGCATTTAGCGGTTTGGAAACATTTTAAAATTGTGACTGAATGTTCGTTATCAAAGTTATTGTTGGTTTCTTCTGAAAATGTATCGTATTGAAAATATTGAGTTGTGACATAAGTATTCAATACGTATAGTATCGTGTAGAGGGTGTATCATTTCAGCTCTAGTAGACATGATTTTGTCTGGACATGTTCTGAGAATTAAAACTAGCACATGAATTTTTTTTTTGAAAATTTTTACATTCTTTATTCATTGTATAATGGTCTGCTCATAGTATTTTCATCCTGATAAGACAAATTTTCTTCATTTTACAGGTTTTTTTTCAACTTTAAGTAAATACCATTTTGTAGGGTCATGTTTTCTTGCAGAGGCTACTGTGACTAGACTACAAGGAGGGGATATCATTGTATGTCTGTTAGTGATGTACCGATTATCAACGACTTTCGATTGTCGGTCGCTATAATTGAAACGATGTGAATAATCGATTGCCAGTTTGAAAATCGAAAATCGCCGACGTCGGTATTTTTTTTTTATGATACTAATATTCCTGCCACGACTTAGTCTGGTCCCCGCCCCCGCCACTCATTGATCATTCGTTATTGGGGTTCCCAATAACGAATGATCAATGAGTGGTGGGGGCGGGGAGACCAGACTACTGAATCATCCTATAAAATTGAATATTGTTTTAATGTCCCTCTTGAGAATCTTTCACTCATATGGAGACATAACCATTGCCGGTGAAGGGCTGCAAAATTTAGGCCTATGCTCGGTGCTTACAGTCTTTGAGCAGGGAGGGATCTTTATCGAGCCACACCTGCTGTGACACGACCCGGGTCTCTGATTTTGCCTCTTACATCAAGCAAGGGGTGTTCAGGCTCTATTTTATACCGGATCCCATAAGAACAACAACAAAAGTTGAGAGATCTATCCCTATCCCAGGAAAACAAAATCGAAAGTATGGGATTATTAACTTCAAATTTCTAATGATTTTAGACGTCTCCATATGAGTGAAAAATTCTCGAGAGAGACGTTAAACAAGATACAATCAATCAATCTTATGATTTTAAAAATAAAGTAAATTTAATATATCTATGCCATAAATTTGAAATGAATAAAATTCGATTATTTTTCGATTAATCAATCGTAAAGGTGCATCCGATTAATCCGATCATTGATTAATTTTTTCCCCACGATTGCCCATCACTAATGTCTGTCCGTCTGTCTGTAGGAATGATTTTGTCCAGACTTTCTAAAAGATAACTATGCATGGATTTTCCTTAAAATTGTATACTCTTTGTTTTGCCATGTCATTATTGATAAATATGGAGGTGAAAGGAATTTCATGTACCCTGTAACTTGTAGTCTGAGGTGAAACATGAATAATATTACATGTCCCAGTAAGGATAAGGCGTCCTGCTGGGGAAGTAGTCCCATTAGAACAGGTCTATTTATTCTAAGATGGAGAGCATCTAGTGTTAGATGATTTTTGTAGGAAAGGTGATCTTAATGCCCTAATGAAATCAAAGGTCTGGGGCATTTTGTTTCAGGTCTGTTTTGTTTCATTATCCATCTTCAGATTTAACTCTGATCAATACCTTTTTGATCTATGCAAGATTGGAGAATTTAAAAGACTTTACGAAATAAAAGGTCAAGGTCAAACAATATAATGTGAGTAATAACAGTTAAAGTCATTCATCAAGGTTAAAATTTGCCTAATATTGAAATGTTGCCGATCCTGGGGACAGAGTGTTTTATAAACAAAGTTGATTAAAAATTCCCCTCACAGCATACTGATGTTGGACAGAAGTCCTGCCATCGAGAGCAATCAGTGACACCCATTTAATCAAACATGACTTCATAGAATTAGGTTTTTATTTAGATTTTTATAATGGGCATAGCCGTAGCACTGAAGAGTTGCCCTAGTGATCCAATGTGAATGACTCCCATTGTCATCAATCTGATAGGTGTGGGTATTTAGCCTTAATCCATCTTATGACAGACTTACCAAAGGAGAGCTGACTTTTACCTGCTGATAAGTCATCTCCCACCGACAGCTTAGAAAACTGTCTGTAATCACTGGTAACGGTTCAGTAATACATGTAGAACAAATATCACGAATTAATGCTGTCAGAGGGTGTATTGCTCGTAAACTGCACTGTGTTAATCCAGGAGCTGGGTAAAAAATGTTTAAGTATGTCTTAAACAAGGCTTTGTGGGGTGTCTAGATTTCCTTACGGGTGAACAGAAATGTGTATTTTTAGACTGTAATTGTAGGTGTTCAGGTAATTTTGGTTAATATTTATAAGGAGGATTTAACTAAATCTTGGAAATACATTATAAATATTACAATTTCTGTAGTATAGCATTGGAGCCTATTTCTAAACAAGGGAAAACTTTTTCAGACAAAGTCGTGGGCCTACTTCTGGGTTCTAGTATATGTATTATAGCTGTAGTTTCTGATTGAAGATTTTACAGTTATATTGATAAGTTTTGACTTTAATAATTCCTTATGGTGCTGACAGAGAGGGAGATTTGGACTCCTACAAACTGAGTAAACGTTCACAGTGTATTGGTATAGATAATTCAGGTAATTCAACAGGTGATCGTGAGAATAGATCGAAATATGTAGAAGTACTGATTCTGTGAGGGGTGCATTAATGGTTGTTTCAATACAGTAAAATGTGGTTACAGCGAACACACTTGCGTAAATTCACGTATTTAAAACATAATATTATGAACTTGATGAATATAGCGAATTACTTTTATAAAGAATCAAAAGTGTAGGTCCTTAGCACTTCAGTAAGCATGTCATAATGTAGAAGTTAGTGAAGATGTTTGTTGCCCCCCCTCCCATTCCGACCAGAAGATATTTTGGGAGACCTCTGAAAATAGATTCATAAACAACATACAACCCTTATATTAGCCTTCAAGTGTTGAATATTTTGAGATCCCTGGAGCAATTGTTACAAGTGGTTTTTTGTGATCAGAATCTTCCAGCCACTCTCTTTCTCTGACCAGTGGTAAACATAAGACACATTGGTCATTGGTCATTTTCAGCTCTTTAAATGCACTATGTATGAAAACTGAGACTGACTACTTATTTTTGCATAGAGCATGCAAGAGTTAACATTATACAGGTATTCATAATGTTATATTTGCAAAGCATCTCGAGTAAGAGGTACTACTTGCCTCTGAAACAGGATGGACTTATGTAGTGACCTTGACCTCAATTTGTGTAAGTACATGGGCACTGTTAACCTATTTATTACACAGATGAGTATTTTAAAGGTCTCTTGTTCTGTCTCAAAATCTGACGATTGAAATTTATCCCAAAGAGTGTGCTATATGAAACTAATATGCAATTGGTCTGTCCATCTGCAAATTAAGAAAATGAGCTCTATAGCAGAATTAAGGCTCACACAATTGGACCAATCAACATGTATGAAGAACTTAATAAGCCTTTTGTCACAGAAAACGGCAAATTTAGTTACAGATATTATTGATTTTACACCTTTAAAAATGGGTTAAAGTTAATTCTTAAATCAATGAGTGTTAAAGCAGATGGGAAAACTTCACCATTATCTTATCATTAGAAATATGTGTAGAAAATTTGGGATAATGCGTTTTGAGTATCTCTAAAGACGTTGATGTCTTATAAACTTTCAATTGATTTTTCGCAAATTTAATTCTGGCATGAATTAAAACTAGACAAGTGTGGACTGATTTACATTTCTCTTGTTCATCCACAGATTCGAAAAACAAGATTTTATATTAGAATTGCATACATTTTTTTTTAATCGTATAGGGGATCTGATATTTAAAACCTTTGGAGTCCCCAACCATCTGTGCTGAGATATAAGAGAAAGCGTGTGGAATTTTCACATTAAGAGTGAGTGAAGAAATGAACATCTTGTGTCTGATGTTTTAATGATATCGAAAATTCCAATATCTTGTCAGAGAAAGAGAACTGATTTTACAAATTGAATAAGAGACAACTGGAGTCCATGGAATTTGTTTTGTGTTTGTTGCACAATTTTTGTTTGCTCTGATGACCTTTCAGTCCGATGGAAAAGAAAGACTATCTTCTCTATTGTGTAATTGTGTATTGCTATTCACATCAGATTTAGTCGGAGCTAGAGTGTTCTAGCACCATGTGACTATTGGCACCGTATGGCTGGAGTCCGGGACTGCTTTATATGTAAATGTGCCCTGCATTACCTACAATATCTAGACCAGTCGAGTGCTGACATAGCAGGTAATGGCAGCGTGATATAGTATTGTGTTCCTCCAATCATCATCATGTGATGTTCAGTGAAAGCTGCAGGGTAACCATTGACATTTGATGGATTGAAGTATTACCTAGTAGCTTACAATTCATGGCCTAGAATTTGCTTTGCTTGAGCATTTTTAGCTTACCTGAACTTAAAGCTTTAGTGAGCTTTTCTGATTGAAATTTTCCCATCATTTATTTGTTTTATAAACGATTCAAATGAAAAGAATTTCTACTTCTCAATTGGTTATGTCCCTTTTCAAGTACTGTTTATTATGTGTAAGGAAATAATGAAACAGGGTGAGATGTTTAAAAATTCTTTTCAAGAACTGCACAGACCCAGAATATTGCAGGGTATATTCAAGGTTGTTAACATGCCTGGATTCAGTGTGAAACCATTAACTTGGCATTTTATGTTTTATATGGGAAAAGATGCATGTACATGTATGTGTATTAACAGTTAAAATTGGTGTCTTTTTTTAAAGAGTAAATGTCAGTAAGATAGTGAACTTTTCATCTCCTTTAGGAAAATGGCAACAATTCATGAATCTTAGAATTACAAACCAGTACGTAGTGAAGATTATTGTAGGTAAATCAAGATATATGCCACGTGAATTTGCATAGACTACATGGAACTGGAATATATGTAACTGTAGGCTAGTTGAACAGTTAACCCAGGAACTCAATCACTACAGAAAGCCTAAATAAATAATTTAGCCACATTTTAGTTTGATTGGATTCCTATAAAGGTCAAGTTTGAACAAATATGAACAGTTGTAGAAATTTGATATTGTTTGGAAGAGTGCATTTTATAAGGTTAAACACAAAGTAAATAAGCAGTGAAAGGTGATACGATGCATTGTGTTTCCTAATCATTTAATCTACAGCTGTTCATCTCATACTGATATAAGAGACACTGTTAAAAATGGTAAATATCAATTTATTTTAATCAGTTGATATTACTGCAGTACTAAGTTTTAAGCCAAAATCCTCATTCTTTTTCTTTCTTCTTTTCTGTCTTTCTTTCTGTTTTTCTGTCTTTCTTTCGAGGATGCTGAAGTCTGCGCAGATGAACCTCTACATTGTCTCTTCCTTTGATTGTCCTAGCTCAAATAAATCTGCCTCTGCTGAGACAGTCAGTGTTAAGTATATAATGCTAGAAACATATTTTATTATGTGACTGAATAATTCTGAGCTTTCTGATTGGCCATTGGGTATATATGCCTTTGAGGTGAATATACCATCTGATTTTTCCAACATTGGACCTATAAACGTAAATTGGGAATTTTCAACTTGAAACACTTGGTTATTATTTGAATGTTTAATAAAAAGTTGATGTCTCTAATCACCTTCAACTAGGATTTCCGACTATAGATGTGAACAGAGCTGGTCAATCCGGCATTATTTGATAAACCTTAGTAGCTGGATTTAAGGTTTTAAATTATAGAATAAGCAACAACTTGCATCTCAAATCACTTTTGACTAGGTCTTGCATTCTAGCCGTAAACAAAGATGGCCGACAAGATATTGTTTCATAGGCTTTGGTAGCCATTTCAATGTTTTAAATTATTCAATCATATCATAAAACAATTGCTGGTATTGAATTTTTTTGGTCAATAAAATGCCTTAGCTACCTTGATCAATACAATGTGCCTTAGTTACATGGAAGTATATTTACCTCCCTCTCCTGGCTCAGTGAATGTTGTACATTACAGATATGTAAAGCACTGTACTGACATCACAGAATTGTACAATATTGTGTAAGGAACTGCAGCAAATGTCAAACTCAACAGACTTAGTAGCATAGGGTTGCAATCAGCACAGAAACTTTAGTTGCCATGTGTGTCAGTGAAATTGCAACTTTCAGTAGTATTTCTCATTTTCAGAAGCCCACACATTTCAATAAATATAAGTACATTTAGAATATCCTACTTTTAGTTAGTACATTTAGGATATTCTACTTTTAGTTAGTACATACATTTAGCATATTCTACTTTTAGTTAGTACATACATTTAGCATATTCTACTTTTAGTTAGTACATTTAGAATATCCTACTTTTAGTTAGTACATTAAGGATATCCTACTTTTAGTTAGTACATACATTTAGGATATTCTACTTTTAGGTTGCACATTCTGAATATCCATACTTTTTAATTGCAGGTGGGAATGACGTTGATGAACAAGTTAAATTACAACAGGCAATGCTAAGACGACAGGAACTGCTAGACAAAATCAGGGTAAGTCAGAAAAATTCTAAAAATAGAAATATAAATACTGGTATAGTTTACATAAACAATAGAAACATTCAGCAATATGTATACTGAAATAAATATAAGTACTGGTATAGTGTACACAAACAATAGAAGCATTCAGTAATCTGTATACTGAAATAAAAATATAAATACTGGTATAGTTTACACAAACAATAAAAGCATTCAGTAGTCTGTATACTGAAATAAAAATATAAATACTGGTATAGTTTACACAAACAATAGAAGCATTCAGTAGTCTGTATACTGAAATAGAAATATAAATACTGGTATAGTTTACACAAACAATAGAAGCATTAAGTAGTCTGTATACTGAAATAGAAATATAAATACTGGTATAGTTTACACAAACAATAGAAGCATTAAGTAGTCTGTATACTGAAATAGAAATATAAATACTGGTATAGTTTACATTCAGTAATCTGTATACTGAAATAGAAATATAAATACTGGTATAGTTTACATTCAGTAATCTGTATACTGAAATAGATATATAAATACTGGTATAGTTTACATTCAGTAATCTGTATACTGAAATAGAAATATAAATACTGGTATAGTTTACATTCAGTAGTCTGTATACTGAAATAGAAATATAAATACTGGTATAGTTTACATTCAGTAGTCTGTACACTGAAATATAAATATAAATACTGGTATAGTTTACATTCAGTAATCTGTATACTGAAATAGAAATATAAATACTGGTATAGTTTACATTCAGTAGTCTGTATACTGAAATAGATATATAAATACTGGTATAGTTTACATTCAGTAGTCTGTATACTGAAATACAAATATAAATACTGGTATAATTTACATTCAGTAGTCTGTATACTGAAATAGATATATAAATACTGGTATAGTTTACATTCAGTAGTCTGTACACTGAAATATAAATATAAATACTGGTATAGTGTACACAAACAATAGAAGCATTCAGTAATCTGTATATCGAAGTAGAAATATAAATACTGGTATAGTTTACATTCAGTAATCTGTATACTGAAATATAAATACTGGTATAGTTTACATTCAGTAATCTGTATACTGAAATATAAATACTGGTATAGTTTACATTCAGTAATCTGTATACTGAAATAGATATATAAATACTGGTATAGTGTACACAAACAACAGAAGCATTCAGTAATCTGTATACTGAAATAGATATATAAATACTGGTATAGTTTACATTCAGTAGTCTGTATACTGAAATAGAAATATAAATACTGGTATAGTTTACATTCAGTAGTCTGTATACTGAAATAGAAATATAAATACTGGTATAGTTTACATTCAGTAATCTGTATACTGAAATAGATATATAAATACTGGTATAGTTTACATTCAGTAGTCTGTATACTGAAATAGATATATAAATACTGGTATAGTTTACATTCAGTAGTCTGTACACTGAAATATAAATATAAATACTGGTATAGTTTACACAAACAATAGAAGCATTCAGTAATCTGTATATTGAAGTAGAAATATAAATACTGGTATAGTTTACATTCAGTAATCTGTATACTGAAATAGATATATAAATACTGGTATAGTTTACATTCAGTAGTCTGTATACTGAAATAGAAATATAAATACTGGTATAGTTTACACAAACAATAGAAGCATTCAGTAATCTGTATACTGAAATATAAATATAAATACTGGTATAGTTTACATTCAGTAGTTTGTATACTGAAATAGATATATAAATACTGGTATAGTTTACATTCAGTAGTCTGTATACTGAAATAGATATATAAATACTGGTATAGTTTACATTCAGTAATCTGTATACTGAAATAGATATATAAATACTGGTATAGTTTACATTCAGTAGTCTGTACACTGAAATAGAAATATAAATACTGGTATAGTGTACACAAACAATAGAAGCATTCAGTAATCTGTATATTGAAGTAGAAATATAAATACTGGTATAGTTTACATTCAGTAATCTGTATACTGAAATAGAAATATAAATACTGGTATAGTTTACATTCAGTAGTCTGTATACTGAAATAGATATATAAATACTGGTATAGTTTACATTCAGTAATCTGTATATTGAAATAGAAATATAAATACTGGTATAGTTTACATTCAGTAGTCTGTATACTGAAATAGATATATAAATACTGGTATAGTTTACATTCAGTAATCTGTATATTGAAATAGAAATATAAATACTGGTATAGTTTACATTCAGTAGTCTGTATACTGAAATAGATATATAAATACTGGTATAGTGTACATAAACAATAGAAGCATTCAGTAGTCTGTATACTGAAATAGATATATAAATACTGGTATAGTGTACATAAACAATAAAAGCATTCAGTAGTCTGTATACTGAAATAGATATATAAATACTGGTATAGTTTACATTCAGTAGTCTGTATACTGAAATAGAAATATAAATACTGGTATAGTTTACATTCAGTAGTCTGTATACTGAAATAGATATATAAATACTGGTATAGTTTACATTCAGTAGTCTGTATACTGAAATAGATATATAAATACTGGTATAGTTTACATTCAGTAATCTGTATACTGAAATAGATATATAAATACTGGTATAGTTTACATTCAGTAATCTGTGTACTGAAATAGAAATATAAATACTGGTATAGTTTACATTCAGTAGTCTGTATACTGAAATATAAATATAAATACTGGTATAGTTTACATTCAGTAATCTGTATACTGAAATAGAAATATAAATACTGGTATAGTTTACATTCAGTAGTCTGTATACTGAAATAGAAATATAAATACTGGTATAGTTTACATTCAGTAATCTGTATACTGAAATATAAATATAAATACTGGTATAGTTTACACAAACAATAGAAGCATTCAGTAGTCTGTATACTGAAATAGAAATATAAATACTGGTATAGTTTACATTCAGTAGTCTGTATACTGAAATATAAATACTGGTATAGTTTACATTCAGTAATCTGTATACTGAAATAGAAATATAAATACTGGTATAGTTTACATTCAGTAATCTGTATACTGAAATAGAAATATAAATACTGGTATAGTTTACATTCAGTAGTCTGTATACTGAAATAGAAATATAAATACTGGTATAGTTTACATTCAGTAGTCTGTATACTGAAATAGATATATAAATACTGGTATAGTTTACATTCAGTAGTCTGTATACTGAAATAGAAATATAAATACTGGTATAGTTTACATTCAGTAGTCTGTATACTGAAATAGAAATATAAATACTGGTATAGTTTACACAAACAATAGAAGCATTCAGTAATCTGTATACTGAAATAGAAATATAAATACTGGTAT
Source organism: Ostrea edulis (assembly GCF_947568905.1). NCBI lineage: Eukaryota > Metazoa > Mollusca > Bivalvia > Ostreida > Ostreidae > Ostrea > Ostrea edulis. The sequence continues at coordinate 90,736,104 of NC_079169.1, forward strand.
AGTTTACATTCAGTAATCTGTATACTGAATCAGTCTTCACGAAAAACTTTGTGAAGCACAGGCCCTTCGGGTCTCCCAGTATGATAATTGTGCAAGCCCGAACAATATTTTACAGGCCCAAAATGTTTTTTTCTAATTTGACCACTTGTCATTTGCAAGGTGCTGCATATTGATTCTACTCTATAGATACATGCACAGTTCTACTGTAGGAAAATACAGGTCAAGATGATCATAGTTAGAGAACAACTGACATTAAAAGGATTATCTTATTTTATTTTTCAACATATTAATCTCGCAGATGACATCAACAGCTCATGTTCTACTTTGTTTTGTATGCACCACGTACAAAACATTTTGTTTTCCCCAGAATCAAATCTTAGCCAAGGCCTACCCTCTGTCCAATGGGGCATAAATTTTTGTTCTTTTCTCCTCGTATGATCTGATGGTTGTTATTGTGAAATACGCTTGGGTGGTTTTGAATTTCCCGGACGAGCCCCCTCCCTACACTTCAGAAAAGGCAGCATGGTTGATCGTTTTTCTATGCGAAATTTGACTACTAAGTCATGACAAAGTCTGAGTCAATCTCACGCTTTATTTGTAATATATACAGAACATATAAGAAAACATTTATAGGCCCGTCGGACTCCTGGGTTCAATATTTTAAGAAGCCCGATCCCGATTTTACTGGCCTTGGCCATCGGGCCACTGGTTAACGTCGAAGACTGAATATAAATACTGTTATAGTGTACACAAACAATAGAAGCATTCAGTAGTCTGTATACTGAAATAGAAATATAAATACTGGTATAGTTTACATTCAGTAGTCTGTATACTGAAATAGAAATATAAATACTGGTATAGTTTACATTCAGTAGTCTGTATACTGAAATAGATATATAAATACTGATATAGTTTACACAAACAATAGAAGCATTCAGTAATCTGTATATTGAAATAGAAATATAAATACTGGTATAGTTTACACAAACAATAGAAGCATTCAGTAATCTTTATACTGATAATTAGACATTAAATGTCAGTTATGTTTAACTAACTTCTGTACAACTGGGTCCAGGTATGGGCAATTTTTTTGCCATCATTATATACATTTCAAAATATTTTCCCATTTCAATATTTCGAAGGAGGGGATATGTTTCTAAAACATTTCTTGTTTATATATCCCCATTGATACAAATAACTCAGACATTTATTCTTTATATTTTGTAAGATATAAGATTTTATGTCAAATTAAACTTAGGTCAGTGGTTTTTGATATTAAGAAATAAAATCCATTGAAATAGCATAAATTTATCACTGACAAACATTGATGGAACTATGCAGCTTTTTACGACTGGTTATTTTTATGGCTTTTTGTCCAAATCTGTTTTCACACACTGATAAATTCAAGGTTGGTATGTTCAGTCTATCAATACATTCTACTTAGGTTTCATTCATTGTAGTTGTACTTTTACAGTTTTAGCAAAATTAAACTGTATACAGAATTAATTTCATAGTAACAGGAACTAGTGACTCCTATACATAGGTAGTGTGATTAAAGCCTGAGTTATCAAAATCATACCAGTACATCTGTCATGTTTCTTTCACTATGTAATGGTCAGCAAGAAGTTAGAATAATGTCGTATTAAGTATTGTAACTTTATTCTCAGCCAATGAGATTAACTTTATCATGTACATTGTAGCATCAGCAGTTAGTCAATGAAGATTACGGTCGGCGCCCCAGATCACACAGTGCGAGACGACGTTACACCCCTTCACCCCTCCCTCCCCCTCCATCCCGACGCTCATTGCCAGACTTTAATCGGAACCAGTCATTTAGGGACGACAACAATAACCCGTACAGAGACAAAGGTAAAAGAGGGGCTCTCCTCACATTACATGTCTAATGTTTATAGAGACAAAGGTAAAGAGGGGCTCTCCTCACATTACACTTCTAATGTTTATAGAGGTAAAGAGGGGCTCTCCTCACATTACACATCTAATGTTTATAGAGACAAAGATAAAGAGGGGCTCTCCTCACATTACATATCTAATGTTTATAGAGACAAAGGTAAAGAGGGACTCTCCTCACATTACACGTCTAATGTTTATAGAGACAAAGGTAAAGAGGGGCTCTCCTCACATTACATGTCTAATGTTTATAGAGACCAAGGTAAAGAGGGACTCTCCTCACATTACATATCTAATGTTTATAGAGACCAAGGTAAAGAGGGGCTCTCCTCACATTACACTTCTAATGTTTATAGAGGTAAAGAGGGGCTCTCCTAACATTACACATCTAATGTTTATAGAGACAAAGGTAAAGAGGGGCTCTCCTCACATTACACATCTAATGTTTATAGAGACAAAGATAAAGAGGGGCTCTCCTCACATTACATATCTAATGTTTATAGAGACAAAGGTAAAGAGGGGCTCTCCTCACATTACACGTTTAATGTTTATAGAGACAAAGGTAAAGAGGGGCTCTCCTCACATTACACATCTAATGTTTATAGAGACAATGGTAAAGAGGGGCTCTCCTCACATTACACATCTAATGTTTATAGAGACAAAGGTAAAGAGGGGCTCTCCTCACATTACACGTCTAATGTTTATAGAGACAAAGATAAAGAGGGGCTCTCCTCACATTACATATCTAATGTTTATAGAGACAAAGGTAAAGAGGGGCTCTCCTCACATTACACGTTTAATGTTTATAGAGACAAAGGTAAAGAGGGGCTCTCCTCACATTACACATCTAATGTTTATAGAGACAATGGTAAAGAGGGGCTCTCCTCACATTACACTTCTAATGTTTATAGAGGTAAAGAGGGGCTCTCCTCACATTACACATCTAATGTTTATAGAGACAAAGATAAAGAGGGGCTCTCCTCACATTACATATCTAATGTTTATAGAGACAAAGGTAAAGAGGGACTCTCCTCACATTACACGTCTAATGTTTATAGAGACAAAGGTAAAGAGGGGCTCTCCTCACATTACATGTCTAATGTTTATAGAGACAAAGGTAAAGAGGGACTCTCCTCACATTACATATCTAATGTTTATAGAGACCAAGGTAAAGAGGGGCTCTCCTCACATTACACTTCTAATGTTTATAGAGGTAAAGAGGGGCTCTCCTCACATTACACATCTAATGTTTATAGAGACAAAGGTAAAGAGGGGCTCTCCTCACATTACACATCTAATGTTTATAGAGACAAAGATAAAGAGGGGCTCTCCTCACATTACATATCTAATGTTTATAGAGACAAAGGTAAAGAGGGGCTCTCCTCACATTACACGTTTAATGTTTATAGAGACAAAGGTAAAGAGGGGCTCTCCTCACATTACACATCTAATGTTTATAGAGACAATGGTAAAGAGGGGCTCTCCTCACATTACACATCTAATGTTTATAGAGACAAAGGTAAAGAGGGGCTCTCCTCACATTACACGTCTAATGTTTATAGAGACAAAGATAAAGAGGGGCTCTCCTCACATTACATATCTAATGTTTATAGAGACAAAGGTAAAGAGGGGCTCTCCTCACATTACACGTTTAATGTTTATAGAGACAAAGGTAAAGAGGGGCTCTCCTCACATTACACATCTAATGTTTATAGAGACAATGGTAAAGAGGGGCTCTCCTCACATTACACATCTAATGTTTATAGAGACAAAGATAAAGAGGGGCTCTCCTCACATTACATATCTAATGTTTATAGAGACAAAGGTAAAGAGGGACTCTCCTCACATTACACATCTAATGTTTATAGAGACAAAGATAAAGAGGGACTCTCCTCACATTACACGTCTAATGTTTATAGAGACAAAGATTATGAGGGGCTCTCCTCACATTACATATCTAATGTTTATAGAGACAAAGGTAAAGAGGGACTCTCCTCACATTACATGTCTAATGTTTATAGAGACCAAGATAAAGAGGGGCTCTCCTCACATTACATATCTAATGTTTATAGAGACAAAGGTAAAGAGGGACTCTCCTCACATTACACGTCTAATGTTTATAGAGACAAAGGTAAAGAGGGGCTCTCCTCACATTACACTTATAATGTTTATAGAGACAAAGGTAAAGAGGGGCTCTCCTCACATTACACATCTAATGTTTATAGAGACAAAGATAAAGAGGGGCTCTCCTCACATTACATATCTAATGTTTATAGAGACAAAGGTAAAGAGGGACTCTCCTCACATTACACTTATAATGTTTATAGAGATAATGGTAAAGAGGGGCTCTCCTCACATTACACGTCTAATGTTTATAGAGACAAAGGTAAAGAGGGGCTCTCCTCACATTACACGTCTAATGTTTATAGAGACAAAGGTAAAGAGGGACTCTCCTCACATTACACGTCTAATGTTTATAGAGACAAAGATAAAGAGGGGCTCTCCTCACATTACACATCTAATGTTTATAGAGACAAAGGTAAAGAAACTTTGATATTTCAACCTTTTGTATTGATTTTTAATATTATCAGATATGTGTTATAAAAGGTCAAAATATCAAATCATTTCACAAATTTGAGATTTTAGATCCTTAAATTTAAAACTGAAATAGTCAAAATACAAAATATGATTAGAATGTCGATATGTTGGGATATTTGAAACAAAACATCAAATTTCTATAAAAGTCATGATCAAAAGAATTTCGCTTTCTGCAAATTTAAATGTTTGAGATAAGATATCAAATGCTAAACTTTCAAAATATTTAAAGAATTTGAATTGTGAAGTGTGATATGGATTATGAGTCTACAGTGTTATAATCAAACAGCTATAATCACACCCAAACTTAATTACGTAACATAGCATTACGTACAGGTAACATAGCATTACGTACAGGTAACATAGCATTACGTACAGGTAACATAGCATTACGTACAGGTAACATAGCATTACGTACAGGTAACAGCATTACGTACAGACCAATTCATCTCTTTTTTATGTTGATTGGAATGTGAATCTTTTGTTGAGAAAATTTTCTATTTGACAAAGTTGATTTAAAAGGAGACCAAAAAAAAAAAAAAAAAAAAAAAAGGAATGCCTCCCTGGTACATCACTAGTACACAACAAAAACATTTTCAGTCATCTTGAATCTTGTGAAACTACATCTGGAGGTAGATAAATAGGAGCAGTTTTCAGCTGTCATTGATTTCAGACGTTAGATTTCTCTCGTATTTCCTTTTTTTTTCTTGGTACATACTGTTGAGAGAGATCAAGATCTTTAGCGTTATGATAATCAAAGTTATTTTTTCATGCCATTTATTAACAATGCATTAAACAGCTTTCAGGTAGGTATGCAAAGCAAGACACAACTTGCTTGAGATTCTTACATATGTGCATGTTGATCCAAATCATTACATTGAGGTTTCGTAACTCCAGTAAATACCCTTGTATAGATAGAGATTGAATGTGGTGTCTGAAAGACGCTGCACATTAGGCTGGTAAACAGATTTGAAAAGTCCTTTTGAAACAGCTTAGATTTATTAGTGGATACTCCGATTTTTGACAGATGGGTTGGATTACAGTTTTATCTAGATCTCTAACTCACAGTATGACAGTGATCACCGCTATTATAATCAGACTCAAGGTACTATGTAGAGTAAACTTAAAAAATTACAATGTCATGCAGGGCCCTTTTGTAACCTCGGGTTAATAGCATGCAATGTTGACCTTGATCTTTTAACCTTTAACCCATGGCCCAAAATCTATAGATATTTTTGTTTTAACTTGACCAAATATCTCATGACCTTGATTTTTAACCTTCTGATCTCATATTATCGATATCTTTCACTGACCATTGTTCACTTATAAAATACTGAAAATGAAGTCAGTGAGCTGAAAACCTAGCTTTTCTAGCATGACAGTTCTGAATCAGTAGAGGTCCTGTATTTATGCCAAGATAAGAAACTCTATCACATGCCAAAATATGGATATAAAGAATTTGTTGAGTGGCATTGAAACTTCCTAGAACAAAGGGGAGGGTATATGTACTAAGCAAATATGACAATTCCAATGTCTATCTGTCTGTCTGCCTGTCTGTCTGTCCGTCCATCTGTCTGGCTGTCTGTCTGCTACACTTCATGTTTTGGCTATAACTTTGAAATGAGGCTCCAGTAAAAAAAACTCTTAACTGACCTAAAGATTGGGGGTATGTCATGTAGACAACACAAAAATCAAAGAACTGAGACACACACCGGTCCCAGTGGCTGAGCGGTTACACTGTTTGCTGCCTGAGCTGGAGGTTGTGGGATTGATCCCCACTGAGCGGTTACACTGTTTGCTGCCTGAGCTGGAGGTTGTGGGATTGATCCCCACTGAGCGGTTACACTGTTTGCTGCCTGAGCTGGAGGTTGTGGGATTGATCCCCACTAAGCGGTTACACTGTTTGCTGCCTGAGCTGGAGGTTGTGGGATTGATCCCCACTGAGCGGTTACACTGTTTGCTGCCTGAGCTGGAGGTTGTGGGATTGATCCCCACTGAGCGGTTACACTGTTTGCTGCCTGAGCTGGAGGTTGTGGGATTGATCCCCACTGAACGGTTACACTGTTTGCTGCCTGAGCTGAAGGTTGTGGGATTGATCCCCACTGAGCGGTTACACTGTTTGCTGCCTGAGCTGGAGGTTGTGGGATTGATCCCCACTGAGCGGTTACACTGTTTGCTGCCTGAGCTGGAGGTTGTGGGATTGATCCCCACTGAGCGGTTACACTGTTTGCTGCCTGAGCTGGAGGTTGTGGGATTGATCCCCACTGAACGGTTACAACTGTTTGCTGCCTGAGCTGGAGGTTGTGGGATTGATCCCCACTGAACGGTTACACTGTTTGCTGCCTGAGCTGGAGGTTGTGGGATTGATCCCCACTGAGCGGTTACACTGTTTGCTGCCTGAGCTGGAGGTTATGGGATTGATCCCCACTTGTATTGTTGGCCTTGTTAAACCTATGATGTCAAATTAAGTAGTGACTGCTCCTTTGCCAAGTGCTCAGCATTTCATGATTTAGAGGTTAGTTGTGGGTCTTTCAAATGAGACCTTAAGATTGAAGGTCCCTTGTTGTGGCACGTGATGGCAGGTTAAAGAAGCCTTCCTGTTTCGGTCTTTGATTGCCATGTAGAGGTCAAAATTTGTGTCCTTTCACTTACAACTGGAGACATCTATATATGTGAAAAATTCTCAAAGAGACATAAAAAAAGTAACTGAGACAGATATGGAGGATTCTATAATTGCCAGTATTTAGTTAGGTACTCTAATTTTGGTATATTTGTATTTAGGTCTAGTTTCACAGACTGAGAAATGTTTATCTATCTCTTGAATCAACTACACATAAAAGTGGTAATGAAAGGTGATTATAACCTAGAACGGTATACAAAGCTTGATGATATTCCCCATTAAAAACCTGTGACAATTGCTGAGGATTATAATGCAGATTGCATAGAATGCCTAGAGTCATGAGTTCATGAAAGAATTTAAATGCATGATAATGCAATTATGGTCTAGGCAATGATGATTTTGAGAATTTCTATCATGTTCAGAGGAGGATTTTTAGAATTTCTATCATGTTCAGAGGAGTATTCATTGGCTTTGTGTGTATAAGTTGACTTTGGCACAAAATGTATATTAATTCAGACTTCATGTTTACTCAACAACAAATAAAGGAAAATTAAATTGAAAATGTAAAATATATCTAGTACTTTTATTCAATTATTACAAAAGTTATATCTAGAAGTAGGTCAGGGCTTCAAACAGGCTCTATTTTTAGCTTTTATAATACTATCAGTGCACTTTATGTCACACTTTTCTGAAATGAATTGTGTGTTAGTTTGTACAAGTTCAAATGCTGCTTATAATTACAATACTGAAGAAATGATTACAATGCTGAAGAAAAACGATAATTGAAATCAATCTGTGATCAATATACGCAAAGTCATAATGCATATTTCAGTTCTAAAGCATTTTGTTAAAAATAAAAATATAATAACACCACAAAGCTTTCCAGTTATTAGGTTTTAAAAAGAATTTAAAAATTTATCATTGTCCCACTATGTGTTTTTTTAGTTACATCATATTTAGACTATAAGTTGTAGTTATAAAGCACCCAAACATGTGAACAAAAAAAATCAGTTTTAAAATTCTGGTTAATCTGAATTTGTTGCTGGGAATGTGGAAAATAGTCGCTAGAACTAGTGCTGATCGAGGCATTGTACACTTGAATATAGCTTAAAATACATGTTTAAGTTTACTATAGTGATTTAATGACACTTTCTACAGACAATTTCTTTTTCAAAACTGATGAAAACTATACAGTAATATATGAACTCTATTGAATGTTATTTATTCCCTTGATTTCTTAAGTTTTAAAAATCCCAAACATATATATAGGAAAGGGTGATATATTATTTCAACATCATAAAAAATTTACAAATCCCTTTTTCTTTTAAGGAATATTGTATGTTTGTATTTTGATTACAACAAAACTAATTAAACCAAAAATATGTACATGTATATCCATTTCTTGTTTGTTTCAAGTGTCCTTGATTAAGTGGTGTTTGTAGACATCACAGTGGCAGCCATCATATATTTCTTGAATTTCAGTGGCATGTGCTTTAGATATAAACCTGCTTTGTTGTTCAAATATCTTGATTGTTTAACATAATCTCACAGATCTTACAAAATGCCATCTCAAGTGTGAGTAATATTATAATGTCCCTCCATGAGTAATAAATCCTTGATTTCTTCCATCATCGTGAACAGGTATATAAGCCTTTGTCATGTTTTGTGAAAGCTAATTCAGTTAAATTGTTCAATAAATTAGCCATCTTGAAGAGAAATGGATAGCAGAGACATGTCTGGTATCTAGAGCTACTAGATTTGGCCATTATCACTATTTGAGTCTATGATACAGCACTCTCTGTTTAGGGGGTTAAAAGTATTTTTAACACTTCAAGCGAATTAATAGTTATTAGGTGTTATCTCTAAATAGGGGTAATGTATGTATTCATCATATTCAATAACTGTCAATACCCCACTCACATGAAAGAAAGCGTATTGATGTATGTTTTCTTTAGAATTCCTACGTTTATTTGTCATGTAAGAAGCTCTATTATTGGTCAGGTGGAACACAGGGAATTCGAACTTTTGTGAATTTCTTCACAGTATGTAGTTCTTAAGAATTGAGATGTTTAACACCTTTTATCTTCTATTGTTTGCTAAATAAAAACCCCTGAAAATGTATACCAAATAAAGGAAATATTACACTACCAGAAAAACCTTCACTTTCTAAAGACCCTGCCATGGCGACCAAAGATTGGATTGGAACGAATAGAAAAACACACAAGCATAAGTCTATGATATTTTTTAAATGCTAAACCAAGGCAAAATTTACATATTCAGTTCCATTAGAAAACAGTAAATCTCAGTTGGGTAACAAGTGTCAGACGATAGATGGTATTTGTGTTTTGGCTCAGCACAGGGAGGTATCTTCAGATCAGCCAAGTTGAACTTTTTCCCAAAGGAGCCCCCTCTTTGAAAAACCACTGAAGCAAATCCCAAAGGAGTAAAAGAAATCTTCAGACTTGTTGAGAGCTGTTCCTTAGCTTCTTCTGAGGAGTGATAGTTCCCGTTAAATATTTGTGTGAGCATTTGAGTTTTCTTCTCAACATGCTGCCAATGGCATGGACAATTGGGTGATAGAAGCTGGCAATGATATAGTTAGAGATTATGTTCAACATGGTCAAATTGACCAAGGTAGGAACTTTATTGGCCTACTCTCTTAATGTCAGGTTTCTATGGCAACAAGAGTTTGAAATTTTATGGTTTTTTTTTTTTTGATTTTCATTTAGAATTTATTGATTACTGGTATCTAAAATATATATCTGATGAAAAATATATGCAAACTGAAATTTTTTAATCTGTGCTCTTGTCCAATTTAACTTAGTTAATATAATAAATGTTTTGTAATTTAAGTTTTGCTGTGATGGAACTATAGTGTGTCTCTTGAACATCAAATTCTATAGAGGAAGGCAATATCTAATTTACATTATACTCAGAAAACAATCACTGCAGTTAAATCAAAATGTCAGAGACGTACAATTGCAGTTATGATAAAAAAGAACTTGAAGATAGATCTAGATTCTTCTCCTACATTAGACGCATTGAGATTTGATAATTTGTGTGGAACTATACAATGACACACAGGAATGGCTGTTGCAGTCCTTGTTTTTGTGTCAAGGTTAATTAGGCGTCCACCATATGGCAGGTGTCCTATAATAGTCACTGTCCGTCTCACTGTCTTCCATCAGTCAGCACTTTCTGTCATGACTTAATGGCACACAATAACTTACGTTTCCTGTGGAAGACTTTAATAATTAAATTTTATATGTAATACTTGGATTAGGCAGAGGGTCTCATCTACAGATTTATCTGCTTTGTCTTTACAGAGTTATGGGACTTGGAATTTATTAATAAGATAATAAACACAGTATATTACTCCTTTGAATTTTCAGATTTATTGCGGCCTTTTCTGACTTGTCAGTTCCCGAGTTCAAGGTCACAATCTTTCCATGCCATTGAAGGACCTTGAAATTTCACTGAAGTATAGGCATGAATTATAAATATATGCTGATTTTTAAAAAATGCTTTTCATCTTAAGTTGCAGCATAAACTCCATGTATTAAAAATAATTTGGTCCTTTCACAAACCAGATACTGTAAATGTACATTTCTACATGTGGTATTTATTTCTACGGTCACATAAAATCTGTGTAATTTCATACCAGTGGACTTGAAGTATGTAAACTAACTATTTTCATGTTTAACCATATGCAATGCAGTGGAATCTTGTAACTGCGGACCAAACCAAAAATGATATTCCACAAAATTAGAAAATTTTACAGTTGTAAATTATTTAAAGTAAAGTTCTTTTTGATTAATTACACTTATTTGATTAACCTTCTTGAGCCCCTCATGTTTCTGATGTAGATTAGGATGTTAGTATTTATTCCATAGGGGGCTCCAGATTGTTACAACTGACCAATCGGTGTCCAGCATCTTTATTATTCTTTGTTTTATGTTGAGAGTGGCTGCTATTTTTCTGCGCTACCCACCTCCACCCCAGCTAGATTTATACCACATAGTATTTTATCTATATATCCACTTTGTTGGTGGCATATTTATGGCCACCTTTTTTTGCCTTTGTTTTATCATTTCTATACTGGGAGGCAGCGTGTAAATGATGTATGTGATCTGGCCAGTATTTGGGCCTATAGATGGTTTGTTTTATATAACAACGAATATGTGTTCAGATCGGCCTTCCAGTATTTTTATATGTTAATTGCTTGAATTTTGTCATTTCAAATGAATGACAATTATGGAAATAAACTGGTTTACTGTTGTTTGGCAATAAAACAACAAACAAACAACAACAAAAAACAAAAAAAAACTAGCTTCATTGAAGGCAACGTCTGTAGCTTTGGCATAAAGAAGTTTAAGTGACTCCTTGGACATGAATCCACAGTAAATACTGTCAATAAGATTAAGGTAGACCAAATTTCCTCTGATGATTAAAAGATTTTGCGTGTTGATCATTATTTCTCATACTTCTAGTTTGGTTAGACTTTTAGGATTTTTTTATGTGATGAAACTGGTGATATATAAGATACATAATGAAAGAGTATCAGATCACACAAGAAAGAGGAAATGATTATTTCAGTATTTTCTATAAGAAAAAGAGGAAATGATTATTTCAGTATTTTCTATAAGAAAAAGAGGAAATGATTATTTCAGTATTTTCTATAAGAAAAAGATTAGGTGTAAGCCAGTATCGAAGATGACCTTAAGAGAGGAAGTTCAAAATATGGAAATTTACTAAAGCCTTTTTGTCACCCCGGATAGTTGTGAAAATGTTTTCTGTCTGTAATTTTGTTACATTAAAGACAAAAGTCAGGGCTTTCAACATTTTCAAATGAGCGAATAAAGGGAGTTGATTCCACTGTAAATGTACAGTCCCCTATATTTCAAATTCCCCAGACGACAAACCCCCATTTTACAACTGTAAGTAAGAAAGTATTGTGACTTCATGACACACAGGGATATTTCACAACAGAAGAAATTATACCGGACATTTTCTAATTTGTCTGAATGGTGGCAGCTTGAATCCATTCTTGAATACGAATCATACACACCCCCCCCCCCTTCCATTTTATAATTTTATTGTAAGTGTGAGAAGATAAATTGTAATAAGGCATGTTTGAAAGCTCCGACTGTATGTGTTTGCGCTGTATTCTCTGTACTACAGCAAACTAACATACGATTTAATTAAAACTTTTGTTGCTTATTGATTCGAATGACAGCAATTTAAATAGAATTGACAGTGTTGAACCAACCTTTAGTTGACATGAATGGATACTCTGTGGTCACAGAATATAAACATGCATACTTCCATGGTGACGATAATCGTATTACCAGAGACTAGGTCTTGCGGAGTGTAGATTTAATCATTTTCCTCATTTTTGTTGACACTTTTATTGAAGGTTTTTTTTTTTTTTAAAAAAAAGAAGGGAAAATACACTGTGGATGGGATACATACAAGATGTGGATTGCACATGTACTTTTAAAAAAAAACAACCCAGTAATTTATCTTTTGTTAGTATTTGTTCTAGACTTTCAGTGCTTAGGTTGAATCACTAAATTTATTTAAGGGCTTGATAAAGTATCTAATATGAAGTATGATTTTACCATCAAAAGATAAGTACAAGCTCTCAATTATTTTTGTGTTTTTCTGGAATGATAAAAAAGGTGTTTTGTTTGCAAATAAGAGATTTTGGAGTCCATTTTTGCTGTGATTTGATGTGTGATATAAATATCGAATAAAACATATTCCAAGAAGGCTCAGATTGGTGTTCTAATCTTTAATGTAAAAAAAAGGGTTTTTCAAATCTCTCTACCGCCGTACCTAGTGTTCCTCGGATTTGGTTCAAGCTAAAACATTTTGGAGTAGTGATGCAACTTTCCATTTCCATATTCAAAATCCAAATGAAAAAATCTGACAAATAGTTTCATGTATAGCTAACTTAAAATACTATCAATAAATGAATATGATACTTAAAAAAAAAATGTTATGAATACTCTCGTTGTTGTCTTTTTTAGATATGTCACAAATGAAGCACATTAAAGAACACAAAAAAAACCTGTTAAGAATACTCTTGTTGTCTGTTTTAGATATGTCACAGGTGAAGCACATAATAGAACACAGAGTTAAGACCCCTACACAGTATCATCTACCCCCAATACAGAACCCCCCACAGCTGCCTGCACCCTCTTACCCTCAGAGCTACCCTCAGCATATCATACAGCAAGTCCCACAGCCTGTCTATCAGAACCTGGTGCCTGAGCAGAGACAAGGAGGCATGTTCAATAAAGGAGGTAAGCTTCATGCTGAACAGCTTGTGATGTTACAAATCGCTATCAAGTTTGTCCACAAAACATCGTTTGTGGTGTCTTTGTATAAAATTTGAACTCTTGTACAGTAGAATTGCTTTTGTTGACCATGGAAAAAGGGGCCGAATCCAATAGCTATGTACCTCATCCTTTCTCACTTGCATGCAAATGAAAGGTCAATGGGCGGGGAATTTTATGGAAATTAACATGGAATGTCATATGTATTTTAATTCTTATTAAGCAGTATTTTTTATATAAACATGATAGATATCTTGCTATAATGCAAATTTCGGCCATTAATACAGTTTTAAGGCATGTACTGACTCATGATGGTTCTTGGAAATGAGAATATCTATGATGGATTATTCTTCATATTTCATATTTGGGTTTTTTTCCCCCCAGATTGGATGGAAATGATGATGATGCAGAACCACCAGATGCATCAGTTGGTGGTGCAACAGATGATGTTACACAGTTTACCTGGGGGCAACAGAGGGGCACAAGCCCCCGTAACTTACATGTCAGAACCTACAGTAGTGGTATGTGAACGTTATCAATATTCAGTGATACAGATCATTTAGGACAGCTAGCCTCTCTTGATACCCGAGATTAACCGATACAAACACAATGTAATTATTGAGACCTGATCAATTTTGGAGACTAAATTATTTGCAAACAAGTCCCTAAATTCCATTGGGATGACATTTTGAAACATACAGTGATTGAAAGAATGGTGATTTGTAATGATCAGATTTAAGTATTCTTATTCCTTGATGTGTTTAACCTTTGAATCTACTGACTGAGATTTTGTTTCATTTTCGAATTCGTGAATGATTATCTTCCCTTTGTTACAGAGGTCACCTGCTCCAGCAGTTCACCACCATCATTATCAGATGTCCCCGCCCCCTCAGCCCGCCGTTCACCATTACTCTGCATTACCTCCCTTAGAACCGTAAGTACTCCACTGGGAATGAAGTCTGATAATTCTAAATTGTGTGTTGTGGAATAGAAAATAACATAAATATGTAGTACTCAGTGTGTGATTTGGAGACATGTAAGTGAATATAAATACAAAATGTTTTTGTCCAATCAGAAATGGTCGAGCGCCCCCTCCAGGGTAGGTAAATCTGTTTGGAACAGGGCTGCACGTGATATCTGTCTTGAACCCATTTTTCTGCTGCGCTGTGTTATATGTATACATGTATGGTTACCACTTCTATCATCATCTTAAGGTGGATGGATCGCATTCTATCATCATCTTAAGGTGGATGGATCGTAATTTAAACACTGCATTCTATCATCATCTTAAGGTGGATGGATCGTAATTTAAACACTGCATTCTATCATCATCTTAAGGTGGATGGATCGTGATTTAAACACTGCATTCTATCATCATCTTAAGGTGGATGGATCGTGATTTAAACACTGCATTCTATCATCATCTTAAGGTGGATGGATCGTGATTTAAACACTGCATTCTATCATCATCTTAAGGTGGATGGATCGTAATTTAAACACTGCATTCTATCATCATCTTAAGGTGGATGGATCGTGATTTAAACACTGCATTCTATCATCATCTTAAGGTGGATGGATCGTGATTTAAACACTGCATTCTATCATCATCTTAAGGTGGATGGATCGTGATTTAAACACTGCATTCTATCATCATCTTAAGGTGGATGGATCGTAATTTAAACACTGCATTCTATCATCATCTTAAGGTGGATGGATCGTAATTTAAACACTGCATTCTATCATCATCTTAAGGTGGATGGATCGTAATTTAAACACTGCATTCTATCATCATCTTAAGGTGGATGGATCGTAATTTAAACACTGCATTTTGTCGTCATCTTAAGGTGGATGTTAAATGCTGCCCTTTGTCTCTTTGCTGCCAGACATAGTCATGCTATCCTGCTGTGTCATATTGTACCTGAAAGCACCATTTTCAGTCTTTTCATCTTTTACTGTTCAGTGAAAAGAAACTCTTTTTATTTTAAATGTCAATTATGTTTTTAATCCAATGATGAACAAAATTGGCCTGTTAGACTTGCCATTCCATGTACTCAATTTCCCATGATTACTTCCTTCATGAAAGCTTTAATATGTATTCACTTGCACTCCCCCAACCCCCTTTATTCTTCTAAGTGCATATTTTGCCAAAAGAACTACAGGTATTTAATTTCATTTTATTCATACATCATTGAAGAAAGAAAACTGTCTGCTTTATGTGAGCTGTTCATTATTGGTTCTATAATCTGACTTAAAGTAGAATGAGAGCTATGGTTTGTGAAAATGGGACCATCTATCGCCGATTTGATTTTGTTATCCACTTGTAATCAGTACGAATAGCTGCACCGTCGGAACCTGTGGTTTTCTCTCCGTTACACTGAATGCAGTGTAACAGAGAGAAAAGTTCTGAGTTCCGGGGATTGAATAAATGCATCATCCATTCAAATGATGATGGCTGGGTGTATTATAAGCAGGCATATGTTTTGTTGGCTGCTCTTGAAATTTTTTAAAAATTTTTTTGTCCCAGTTTCAGTGAAAGTTCTGGCTGAAAGATTGGTTCTGTCTGTCTCTGTGTTTATAACACATTTGTTTCCCCTGAATTAAATCTCAAAGAAATGTCACATGATGAGTATTCATGATTAAAGGATGACCCCTACTGTTTTGAGGCCAAAAGATTAAGGTCACTGGTTCATGTGATAAGGAATCATTTGCAAATGTTATCTCCAATACTGTTTAAATTTCACTTGAAGTGTATCTGTCAAAAATGATGAAATCTATGACAATTAGGATGAAAATGTCAAAGGTCACAAGCTCACATTTATGCGGTAACAAATTATCTCTTGATATTTCTAATATTAAGATTTAGCACTGAAGATTTTCAGAAAGTTAGTAAAATGTTTCCTCCTTTTTAAAAAGCACAAGTGAAATATACATTATCTGTATTCAACCCAGCTAACTGTTTTCTTGAATTTCTTTTCAGGAGAATAATCTCACCAGCGAGGGGTGAGTTACAAGGCTATCAGCCTATTTACTACCAATGATTTCAGCAAAACACCTTGGTAGAGTATTATTTAACTTCTCTCTTCATGTTTTAAGGCCCTGCCCCCAACCCTTCCCCCCAAAAGTACTGTTTTAGGAATGGTACATGTGATTAGCTGTATATATAGGTTTGAATGCCAGTGGTGAGGGCGTGCTTTGTACACTACATCTGTGGGACATTGTTCTTTAACAAGATAAAGCAGTAAATTGTTCTATAACAATATAAAGTAGTAAATGCCTTGGATCTTAGGACTTGGGCATATGCAAAAAAGTGAATGAAACAAAATTCTCTTCACTTGCGAAATCACTTATGAGCATATCTAATAACTTGCATTTAAAATTTAATTAAGTTGTGCAGAAAATATATTTTCAAATGTAATAGACATTGTAGAATAACTGTAGGTAGGATTAAAAACTGATGATGAATATATCGACTAATGTAATAGGATTTAATCCTGAATGAGAGTTTATCAGGATGAAGATTATACACGATTCTAACATTAACTTGTCTTTCTACATTGCCTTGCTAACCACTAACATTGCACATCGGCCGCTTCATCACGACAGAGTGATTATACAACACAGTAAGTAGCACATTTACTAACCGTAGTCTATATAGTACGAGGTAAACTGTAGCATTATATCAAACTGAATAATTGATATCTGTACCGTGTGGTCAAAAATACTATGGAAACATTGGAACTTAGCAATCTCTTAACAACCGGGATCCAGTTGCACAGAGATTAGTTAACTGTAACTGACAGTTAACTTGCCATTAACTCTTATATTTGTACAGCGTTAACTAGATGTTAATTGTTTAACTTAACTAACTTTTGTGCTACTGGGTTCAGAATTTTATTTGGAAAGTAATTAAGCTAAATCAAAACCTTCTCTGTTGTATGTCTTTTCTATGGGACTAATGGTACAGAATTCACTTGTCAATTGTAATGGTTGCTTTATCAGAGGAAATAATAGTGTATTTGGTAATTATGGTGTACTGCTAAAAATGTTGGCTTTTCTAGTAGATAAAGAAAATCTACCAAAAATAAAAGTGTTGCAGGAGATTGGTTCATGAATGGCATAATTTGGCTCTGTAAATTTTCCAAATCGTCAAAATTGTTGCATAGGGGTAAATTGACCCTTTACAAGGATCATAAAACAGGTTGGGAACACTTCCCCTATAGCGAGATATTCTTGCTAAAATGCGATTATCCCTCTCTAGCGAGAATAAATATATCCTGTAAAACCGAGAAAAACACCCATGGAGTACATCTCTTCGTGTTTCACGTGAAAAGAAGAAAAAGTGCTAAAATATCTGATACTTCTGCAAATATATTAATCAAAACAAAAACACTCACGATGTGTATTGGATTTCAGACTCCTTCCCTCTTACGCAGCAACTTTGGGATGCAATTTCTTGACTGACTGTTGTCAATTTCATAGAAACAATTCACGTCATGTTAAGTGTGTGTCGCACTTATTCAGCGTCGCATGGGATTTACCATTATTTTCAATAAAGACACCAAAACACCTGTTTATGGTAATGTTTACTTTCTCGCTAAAGAGGGATAGTCGTGTTTTAGCGAGAATATCTCGCTATAGGGGAAGTGTTCCCAACCTGTTAAAGGCATATAGGGTCTAAGATATTGGTAAAATTTTGCATGTTCCAAAAGGTGACGGAATTAAAGATCATAACTAGAAAATCAAAAAATGTTCTTCAGAATGTTTACAAACACATTGGATACGATAGTAATTACAAAATAATTCCCTGTTCTCATTTGCCTAAACTGGTACCCTGTTGACTTCGCATCTCTTATGTTTGTGTAGCCACCAATTAGCGGGGTACCAGTTTAATATATTGTCCTCTAGACAAACATGTTATAAAGGGCTAAAACGTCAAAATGACTTCAATTTCAAAGCGCTGCAGCTACAGATAACTCATAATTAATGCAATATTGTGATGTCATTTTTGAGATAAAAGATGGACCCTTTTATGCCTTTAATAGGATTTATGTAGAGTGGCCATATCTCTCGTGATGTGATGCATTTTATTGACTTTTGTAGTATGATGTCAGAAACTTCATCATTATTCCTATAAATTCTTGAAATTGTGTAGAATTTGTCAACTCTCTAGGTTTTTTTTTTTTTTTTTTTTGATTGCCAATTTTTCATTCATGGCCCCAATGAATGGATGATTCAACAATAAAACCTGTTTGAATTTTTATCTTCAGCGATATAGATATTGGCTGGTAAATATCCTTATATTATGCTTGTTTTGAAGAAACTTTTCAAAGTGCAAATGCATTTTACTCCAGTAAATTATATAGAGAGATTAAATCCTTGTCTGTATAGTTATGTGGAAAATCAACAAAAACTGACATTTCGTATAAATAAAACAGCAGGATCAAATTGTGCCTTTTATGAACTTACTTCGTTTTACTTGTACAAATTTTAAGCAATCATGATCACAAAGAATTAAATTGCCAGTATTTTTAACAACTTCTTTGAGAAAAATTTACCAAATATTTCTGTATCTCAAAATGATTTATAGAGTATATATAGATTGATCGCCTACCAAAAAAAGAAGCGTGAAATAAAAATGACATTTAGGATCAATGATTATTTTCGTCGCTGTAGAAAGTGATGTCTTTATAGCATATTGCTAACTGGCTTTGAAAGATACGTCTCCATCTTTATTTTGTTCGTAAATTGATGAGCTTAAGGTTCATGGTTGCCTTGGATTTCAATTTGCTTCTATTTCAAATTTGTTAAAAAATTCTCATAATTTTCAAAGCCAATCGGCAATGTTAAACAATGTTTTAAAGTGAGTCCTATATATGAAAAGGACATTGTGTGGTGTTGTAGCCAAAATCATATTGTAACAATTAAGTGCCCTCTAAAAAAACCCAGGTATTTACTGAAAAAAAATGGTAAAAAATGAATTAGACACAAAAACATTTTTTGTGTCTTGGGCAGAACACGATGACTTGTATGGATTATTTTGTTCCAGCCGTCTGTCTAGTCGTCTGCATGGACTTTCACTTTTACAGAACTCTCTAGAACTATGAGGTTGTCAAGGTCAAAGTTCATTATACATACATGGATCTATATTCTCATTGTGTACATAGTAGAACATGTACATAATAAAAGATGCTTATCTCCTACAAACCATGCATTCTTTTTATGCCCCCCTTTGAAAAAGAGGGGGCATATTGTTTTGCACCTGTCGGTGGGTCGGTCTGTAGACCATGTGTTGTCCGCTCAATATCTTGAGAACCATTCACTTAATGATAATGATATTTCATTTGTGGCTTAGTTATGAGTAGAAGAGGATCCCTATTGTTTTTCAGGTTAAAAGGTCAAAGGTCAAGGGTCAATCTACTCTAGACATAGGAATATAATGTCCGCTCAATATCTTGAGAACCCTTTGCTTGAAAGACATCAGACTTGGCACACTGGTACATCCTAAGGAGTAGATGATCCCTATTGATTTTGAAGTCATATGGTCAAAGGTCAAGGGTCAAACTGGGCATAGGAATATACTGACCATTCAATGTCTAGAGAACCCTTTGCTTGACAGACATCAAACTTGGTACACCAGTACATCTTCAGAAGAAGATGACCCCTATTGATTTTGAGGTCACATGGTCAAAGGTCAAGGGTCAAACTTGACATGGGAATATACTGTCTGCTCAGTATCTTGAGAACCATTTTCTTGACAGACATTAAACTTGGTACACTGATACGTCTTCAGGAGAAGACGACCCCTATTGATTTTGAGGTCAAAGGTCAAGGGTCACACTAGACAGTAATATACTGTCCGTTCAATATCTTGAGAACCCTTCGCTTGACTGACATCAAACTTGGTACACTGGTACATCTTCAAGAGAAAATTACCCCTATTTGTTTTGAGGTCACATGTTTAAAGGTCAAGGGTCAAACTGGACATTGGAATATACTGTCTGCTCCATATCTTGAGAACCCTTTGCTTGACAGACATTAAACTTGGTACACTGGTACATATTCAGGAGAAGATGACTACTAATTATTTTAAGGTTGCATGGTCAAAGTTCAAGGGTTAAACTGTACATAGGAATATACTGTCCACTCAATATCTTGAGAACCCTTTGATTGACAGACATCAAACTTGGTACAGTGGTACATCTTTAGGAGAAGATGACTACTAATTATTTTAAGGTCACATGGTCAAAAGTCAAGGGTCAAATTGGACATAGGAATATACTGTCCGTTCAATATTTTGAGAACCCTTTGCTTGACAGACATCAAACTTGGTACACTGGTACATCTTCAGGAGTTGATGACCCCTATTGATTTTTAGGTCACATGGTCAATCCACTCTTGACATAGGAAGATATTGTCTGCTCAATATTTTAAATTGATGATACTTCTCTCAATTAAATGATGTGTGTGTGTATAACCCTTTTCAATTTTGCACCATGGGGGGCATATGTGTTTTACAAACATCTCTTGTTTATGTATAATGATGAAACATACAGAGTTTCCTTTTGGGCATGCTTTAATCTTGAAAACGATCTTGCATGAGAAATACATGTAGATCAGAAGTTCAATGGTTAGGCATACCCCTCTTGTCTGCCGTGCTAGGGATAAGCCCGGTCTTTTTCACTGGATGTTCCTCCAAATGACCCGTTTCTGTCACTGTCTGTGAGTGTCATTTGGCCCCACAAAGAAGATTGAATTTAGAATTTTATGGTACTAATTAAACCATTATATTCCTACAATGGAAATTTGACAGTGACTGCTGCAATGGAATTTGATTTGTTATCATTTATATATGGTGTATTGTCAAATTACATCTTCAAAATTACATTTACAAAGTTAACAATTAAACCTGGAGTTAAAGTACATAATTGTTTGATGAAAGGCATGTACAAGTAAGCTGTCAGGCGTCTTTCTTGTAAACTAAATATCCAATATGCAGTGAAAAAAATTGACTGGGTCCTGTTAAAAAAAGTAAGCCCTGGTGCACACACAATGTCCTAGAGTTTTCATATATAGGTTTTTATAATAACAATGTGCATTGTATTTTTACTCAGTAATAAACATTTCCACCACTCATTGCTGTGTTTTCTTGTTTTTGCAGCCACTACCACTCTTCCCGGCTACTATTTTTACAATGATGATGGGTCCAATTATTATGTGTACCACTGAGAAAGGTGAACTTTGAACTTTGACCTGGTGAGACTTGAACCTAAGGGTGAAACATTTCTTTCGGATTATGCAAATCAAGTGATATCTGTGATATGAATTAAAACAGTCGTGGGTGGCAAATGACCATTGAAAAAAATATATATATAGGATAATTAATGTGGAAGATAGACCTTAAAAAAGAAAAATTCATCACATCAGCCTTCGTTAGTGTGAGTTAATTGTCTATATTGATAGCTTGCCAGTGACATTACATTAGTGTCAGCTCTTGTAGTCATAGTGATCGAATGGCATTGTGGGAAATGTAAATTAACATGTCACTTAAATTATTTATTCTGTAACAGTCAGTTCTAGTTAATTTAGCTACAGAATGTGAACTGATATGAACGTATACTTATATGATATATAAAATACTGTTTTTGTTTTTAAGTTAGGAGTAACAGAATATTTTGATATGGTTACCAGTAAAGTGACTGTGATATAAGATGGGAGCACCCTATACTTTTACCATGTTGATGTACTGTATAGATTTATTCATGAATAAAATAATTGCTTTCACCAAAACTCTTGATGTTTTCTTTTCTTTACACATTCTTCCTGTGGATTGGTACGATTGAATTAAATCCTCATCTGTTCTTTGTTTTTGACATGTTTCTGTTAGTTGACATTTTCCGTGACACATTAGCTGTTCCTTTAGTTCACTTTCTATTTTAAATGTTGCACCCTTAGATTCTGATGTTAGTGAAGTGAAAAGTTTCAAGTTCAAAGTAGAGCCTTCTCAGTGGCTGTTAACATTGTTACAATACATTTTTAAGTTAGGAAATCTTTTGGGGATTGTGTAAACTTGATATTTAAAATTCAATTTTAAAGCTCTATAGATTGCAATAGTCTGGCTAGATGAGTTGCAGATTGATCTAGGTTTGATTATAGAATTTTGAATTTGAAATGGGGTGCCTAGTATATTACTTGAGTCCATGTTTATGGAAGAAATGTGTAGATTGTTTGTTTGAAACATTGAAAACATGGAGTTAAATTTGTCAACATTGCCAATATTGCAGAAATAACCTCATTGACCTGCTTTGATTGGTTTTTATATCTCCCCCATAATACAAATACTGTTGACAATTATATTTATTATATTTTTTGATAAACTCTTTTTACATGAATTTTAAGCTTGTCTTTTAAGTTTGAAGTTCACGTATGCATCACAATGTATTGTAACAGGAAAGGAGAAAATGCAACGGACCAGACCGGGATTCGAACCCAGGCCCCCTGAATCACTAGTCAGGTGTTTAACCAACTGAGCTATCTGACCACCAGCGATCGAACCCGGCTGGCCACCACATTCCTCCCTCCTTAAATGTTTTCACACTTTTAAGACATCAATCCAAGATCTTAATCCCCTGGCAGGCATTTTCACCTGTCAGTTCCAGGGGCTGGTCATGGCACCAAATGTAACAGGAAGGGAGAAAATGCAATGGATCAGACCGGGATTCGAACCCGGGCCCCCTGAATCTCTAGTCAGGTGCTCTACCAACTGAGCTATCTGGCCACTGGCGATCAAACTCGGCTGACCGCTACAGTATATATCAAGAAATGAAAACAGTGAAAAGGCAAAGGAATTGTTCCTGAGAAAATATTGGTGAATATAAATATAATCTGATTCTACTTGTATAATATTTCTCATCGAAAATCAGACTTGTGTGTCTCGTATATCAATATGAAACTTATAGAAAGAATATAATTCTAAATTGAAAGGATCTCGAATTCATTCAGAATAGAATAATATTGCAATACAAGCCCTACTAAATCTGTTTAACCAAGATCTGGACTGCCTCCAACATTATTGTGGCTAGGCCACCAGCAACTTTAAACAAGAGTCTTTGGTATATTGGTTAAATTCAAGTCTTCAGAATATTGGCCACTAGGTGTTAGATTTTTAAAAAGTGTAAAGATATTCCAAGTTACTGGATAATTTGGAAAATCTTATGAAATTTAAATTCATGCATGCATATACAAACTTGACGTGGTATTATGGATAATATATATTTTATATGATATTCCATGAATTAGGGAAAACGGAATAATGCAAACATCAAGGTCAGAATGGAAATGTTCATTGGGGGTACCAGGTTAGACTGTGACATAACTAGAGAAAGCACGACCTAGTCTGTGACGTGCATATGTCGCTCATTAATTATGATCATGAGAGCATGCAATTTATTGTCTATAATTAAACTTTGCTGTTTCATTGTTTTCATTTTTAATGACATACAAGTGACCTTTTGCCTGGACATAAAAACCAATATTTGTAAGGAGTTTTATCACAAAATACAATTTATATGAGCCTGGTAATGAATTTTTAAAGATTGTTTCTATCGTGGGCAAATTGAAAACAGTGGAAGTATTGGGTAATTTCTGCTTAATCGCCCAACAAATTATACCCTATAGTTGTGTAGCAGTCAGCCAGGTTTGATCGCCGGTGGCCAGATAGCTCAGTTGATAGAGCACCTGACTAGAGATTCAGGGGGTCTGGGTTCAAATCCTGGTCTTGTCCGTTGCATTTTCTCCCTTCCTGTTAAATATTTGGTGCCGTAGACCAGCGAACTGACAGGTGAAAATACATGCCGGGGATAAAGATCCCGAGTTAATGTCTTCAAGGTGTGAAGATATTTAAGGAGGGAGGAATGTGGCAGACAAATTTGATTGCCAGTGGCCAGATAGCTCAGTTGGTAGAGCACCTGACTGGAGATTCAAAGGGCCCGGGTTCGAATCCCATTCTGGTCCATTTCTCCTTTCCTGTTACAATTGCATTATGTTTTCATATCTCTAGGACCCAAACAACCTAAACATCTATTTCTTAACTAAGTTCTGTTGTATTTTTATCATTAAATTACGTAAGAGTATTCTTGTTTCTGCCCCCACCTAAAAAATGGAGAATTAATACTTCGCAGACTTCGTCGTACGTGTTACAGAACTGGACAAAACTGGCATCAACCACACTGAACCTGTTCTGTCAATTTAAAAATTTCAGTATTATATCATAATGTGCTAACACAGATGCCATTCCATGGTCCAAAACTTTTCATTCAATGCATAAGATATAAAAGGAACAAAAAACTTGAATTTTGTTTTATTTAAACGCATATTAATCATCATACATGAAGTCACTAATGAAATAATGCTACTAGCGGAGCGGCTTAAGTTCATGTGGATGTGAAGGCCCCAGCTGCTAACATTAAATCATTTATTCTATGAAGAATTAAATACAAATGAAAACCTATTCCTGAGTCTGCCTAAAAGATAGATTTATCATGAATGAATTCTATCAGATCAGGAAAAAAAAAGTACCATAATTCCACATAGCATAAAATGTTAATAGACCTGACAAACAACTAATGATGATGAAATTGCTGGTGTCATGAATAACCCTTCATTTAGGAATATACCAAGGTGTTTTGCTGTGTTTTCTTTTGTGCATTAACATTTACATATTTATTCATGTTTGTGAATGCTTTGTGTATAGTCCTTTATGTTGATGTGTAAATGCCTTCTTTTATAGGTTATTCTTAATGTGTGTATCTCCTATTTATCTTTGCGGTACAATTTAAATTTCTCTGATATTTATTTTCAATTTCATTTTTGTGTATATATGTTTGTTGACTCTGAAAACTTGTCGTACACAGGTAGTGACAAGTTTGTTGATGGATACAAACCTATGTGAGAGAAAATCTGTGAGAATTAATTATCGTTTAAAGACGCAATTTCAGGACATGGTTATTTGTGATTGCATTGATTAGTTCAAAGTCTAGCTCAAAAATAGATTTTTGTGTGTCGAAAAAATTGTAGATATAGTAAGATAAATTGGTGACTTGTGTCATTAGAATTCTTTTATACCATAGATCTTACTATAAAATTCTACCAGAGTAATCTATACATTGATTCTGTTAAACTTGTGCATAAAATCAGGACAGGTTAGTGAAGTTCCTTATCTGCCATGAATGAAATGATTCAGAATGCAATGTAGCTATTTATTAACTGGGTTTTAGGTAATAGCAAATTTGTTAACTATATGGTATTGATATGGAGGGCAGTGCAAGTCGGAAATCATTAAAACTGGTTGTCACCTGAATTGTAAATAGTTTTCAAAACTTAGAATTACCCTGAGTCTATGAATCAAAAGCAGGGTGAAGTATTGAAGGGTGAATTTATTGACATTTGATATTGAAAAAAAATCAGAGCTGAGGAAAGAATAAAAAGGAATATTTACTAAGGCATGGAGTAAAAAGAAAAAATTGCTAAGGTACATATGTACATGTATATAAAAAGATCTACTTATGTTTGATAAAATGTAATATCTACTTAGGGGATCAAAAGTTGAATGTCTGACAAAAAATAATAAATTAGCATAGTTTTCACTAAGACCTACCCCCCCCCCCCCCTTTAAAAGCTAAATATGATGTATGTCAAAACTACTCAATTAAAAAGTAAAAACATACTATTATAAATAACACCTTACATACCTTTTCTACTGTTTATTCATAAATGAAAATGTTCATTAAAACTATTAAATGTTCAATAAAATGTAATTTTATCATATTTGATTTTTAACAGTCACTTGTCAATTTTCTTTTTCCACTAGAAGTGTAATCGATGTCGGATGACAGAAACTTACGGGAGATTTTATCCCCCTCCCCGTAACTATTTGAAGTTCGATTTTTATCCAACACCGATCTTTTGATCTCGCCCCTTAGTCTTATTCTGTCTCCCCTCCTCCACGTGAAGTCTACATCCGTCTGTCTGTCACAAAATCTTCAATATGGCTTATTAAATAGACTTGAAACTTTGTACAATGCTTCATGGGCATTTGTAGATGTACGTATGGTTGGGATGGGAGGATTCAATTATTTTCCTAAGTTATAGTGGATCTAAGAGGGGTGGAGGATGTAAAATAGCTTTTGAACACTTCCACTCCTATATCGCTTATCCGATAAACTTGAAACTTTGTACAATACTTCATTGCCATTTGCAGATGTGCATATTGTCGGGGCAGGAGGATCCAATTATTATCCTTAAAGTTATAATGAATCAGAGGGGTGGAGGGTGTAAAATAGTTTGGGAACATTTCTCCTATATGGCTTATCGGAGTTCATAATGTCTAGTATGTTCAATACTTGTCAAGGTTTTTCCTCCATACCATGCAGTACATTAAAGGGAGGAGGTTTCATTTGGAGCACTTCCAATTTGGCGAGACATTTGTTTTTCATAAAAACAACCTCTAGTATAAAGAAATACCGAAATAATCTACCTAGGTGTAATAAAAAGCAGTATGACAGGTCATGAACATTCTGAATTGGGAGAAAATTTTTGTAATTTTGCATGTAAGTTAATTTAACAATTTTTAGTAATTTAAATCAAAATAAATGCTTAGTTCACCTGAAGTGAGTTTTTCTGATAAAAATTAGTCCGTTGTCTGTCGTCGGCGTAAACTTTTCACATTTTCATCTTCTTCTCCAGAACCACTGGATCAATTTCAACCAAACTTGGCACAAAGCATCCTCGAGTGAAGGGCTTTCAAGTTTGTTCAAATGAAGGGTCATGCCCTCTTCAAAGGGGAGATAATCATAAAAATAGGATGGGGTCATTTAAAAATCTTCTCAAGGACCACTCCAGGGCCAGAAAAGTTCAAATTTACATGGAAGCTTCCTAATGTTGTGCAGATTCAAGACTGTTCAAATCATGGCCCCTAGGGGTAGGATGGGGCCACAGTAGAGGATCAAAGTTTTACATACAAAGATACAGGGAGAAAATCTTTTTCTCAAGAACCACTGGACTAGAAAAATACAAATTTACATGAATGTTTCCTGACAAATATAGTGCAGATTAAAGTTTGTAAAAATCATGGCCCCAGGGGGTAGGTTGGGGCCACAATAGGGACCAAAGTTTTACATGCAAATATATATGGAAAATCTTTAGATATGGGCCAAGGTGACTCAGGTGAGCAATGTGGCCCATAGGCCTCTTGTTGTTAGTAAAAGGTGATCTTATTGCTTTTGGAAGAGTTATCCACCCTTTGTGAAAATAAGAAGAATCTAATTTTCTAAAAGTGTATGAGGTAAATGATTAATTTTTTATTATATATTTTTATAAAAAGAAATTGATATAAAATATGTTTTCTTTTTTAAACATTTTAAGAAAATGTGATTCAATGTAAAATTTAAGGTGAAATAAATATAGCAGTGTATAAAAAACCAAAAAATTTGTAAATTCCTATAGTGGATTATTTTCATTTGACAAATCTTTGATTTCAAAAATCCCACCATTGATTTATTAGGTATGAAATATGATTGTTTACATTACACATTGAATACCTTAAGGTCAGGTATATGTGCTTCAATGCAAATGATAAATCTAAAAAAAAAAAAAATACAGACTCTGTAATTTTGATATACATGTATATGGAAAGAAAGGACTTAGATAAATTGAAAATGGACTGGGAAAATTGGTCCTCATTAGTCAACTGACTCCCTGATCCTCTCTCTCTTGAGATCTCTCTAATAAGAAAATGAACATTATATATATTCATATTCTTTCGTATCTGCTTGTGGATATGTATGTTGATTGCTCTCAAGATTTTATACTTATATGTACAGTAAACGATAAAAGAAGTTTTACATATTCAACAGATATAAATCATAAATTGCTTATATGATCTGATGACAGTGCAGCAGTGGTGATTAGGGGTAGACAATTCTTGCTTTCGTACCAGTATTGTTTCAAATTATTCAGCGGATACCTTTGCACCAAAGTTGTTATGATAATGTTCATTAACATGTACATGTACCGCCATTGTAATCAGTACATGACATCATATTGTGATGTCATGGTTAAAACTATGCAGTACATGATGTCACATGTACCCAATATTTACATGAAATTATGCATAATGTACCCAGAGAGTTTTGCGGTATATCATGCATACATTTTAATTATCAGTTTTCCATTATACTGCCAAAAAGTGTTAATTGACTGGCATGCGCATGTATTCAGTTTGATTATTCCTTTTGCAGGTGAAAACTGAGAGAATTATTTGAAGAATATCAAAAACTTATATGTCTAGTACTTGGTGATTATTAAGAGTTTACATTATCCATTTCCTTTAGCGATGTTAGTTAATTATTATAGTAGATGTACTGTGACAAGCTTTTTTCAGTTGAAGGTCCTCGGGCTATAGAGCCTCGGATAATAGCTGTTCCGGAACGTCAACCGACCTTGGTTTCTCCACAGCCAGGTGAGTACTGCGTTTTTATGTAAGCTGGTTTATAGATGCATTGATTCAAAAACTTGTTGAGAGAAGGAGTGGTGGGGGTGGGACTATACTTTGTTTCTCCTTCCTGCTTCCTCATACTATGGATATTTTAGACAAAGAAAGCAGAAAGTTTTTCTTCTGATGAGTAATATATCCAGGAGAAGAAAAAAAATGTAGGAGGAGGTTGAAGTAAAGCACTATAAGAAATGTGGAGTTGTGTTCAGTATTGATGAAACTACCCGATATTAAAAACAAAATTAAGGAGGTACTCTACATCGTTATAATGGCTGACTTCCTAAATTAAAGCATGAATGAAAATACAGATATGTATCAGCAAAATTTGTCTATTCATTTAAAAAATCATTGCCTAGCTCTCAGTAGGTTTTTTAGCATGTCGACTGCTGAACTGTAGATTACGGGTTCCAAGTCCAGCAGAGGTTTTTAATTCTTTTTTTCAGATTGCTTTCTACCAAAACTGCATTTTTTGACTAAATGAAGTAAATTTGAAAGTTTTCAGTTTCAAAATATTGTTGTACATATATCCTCTACTTTTTATCCATATCAAATTTTTCTGGTGTAACATACCTAAATATAAAATAAACCATCAAGAAATTCAACAAAAAGTGGAATATCATTGGGTATGGGATGTATAACTATATATACAATATCACTGATCGATGCCTGTGGTTTGGTTGTTATCTTTAAAGTTTCTACCTGTTTTTATGTCAATCCTTTTTTTTTTTTTATATTTATTTTTTTTTAAACATACACACAGTATATATATACATACATTCTGCAAAGAAACTTGTACAAAATGTTTAGAAGAACTATCAAAGGTATATGTATATATTATTTTCTGAGAGAGAGAGAGAGAGAGAGAGAGAGAGAGAGAGATGAGTTCAGTCATTATTTAATATATTTTAAAAGGGTACATATATATTGAAATTTATAAAAAAGATAATTTTCAAACAAAAAACAAAAAAAATAAACAACAACAGCAAACAAACACTCAATGAAATAATTGATTCCAGCGGTTCCAGCAGGTGTCAAACTTTTACCACTTTGTATGTTCCCACCTGTAGAGCAATTTTATAATTCTCAGTTCAATAATCAGCAAAAGAATTAATTACGTGTTCATTGTTTAGTGTCAGAAATTTTGAAATTAAATTTTGAATGAAAACTTTAAGGAACATATGTCATTGAGTAGTTCGGTAATTTTGAATACTCTCCCTGTTGCTAGGCAATTGATGTACAAGTGATCTGTTTAAGCAATAAAATATTCATTTTAAAGAAAGGAAGGGTATTCAGAATAAATGGTGACATGGTACATCGGTATTGAGATGTTATTTGATCATTTTAAGGTGATTACATTGAAGTATTCATGAGTTGATTATGTGCAGTTTTGTGAAAGATCATAAAATAAACATTACTCTCAACACATGCTGAATGGGAATTTTATTCAATACTTTATGCATTATCTTTTCTAATGGAAAATTGCATTTGACAAGTACATCTTCAAGAATTTGCCAAGAAGCATGATACTAACCTTTTATTTTCAATAGTTTAATTAAATATCAAGAGTCCTTGATGATTAAACCTTCGAATGGCATATCAATTAATTGATTTTAAAACTTTTGATAAAAGAGTTGAATGATCCATTTATCTGGTTAAAAAGATGATCTCTTTGAAAATAAAAGAAAAGAAAGCATGAGCGAAAAATTAATTATATAAAAAAATAATTATAAAACATGATTGAAATTTTAATGCATTATTTAAATGATATTTGCAATACTCATATTTATTGTCAATCCTTTGTTAAATGTTTAATTATGATTGTTTATTAAGGAACTCACAAATATAGGCTTGCTTTGTATTGAAAATTGTTTAGAGTATGAAAATCTTACTTCTTTTTTTTTTAATTTCATAAAATATAAATAAAAGGAACAAAAGTTTAGGTTGTTTTTATTAATGGAAATATTTGAACAATGTAAGCTTGGGCTAATTTGCGTAATCAACTTTAATTTGCAATCAATTCATGTAATCAACTTTAATTCATGTAATCAACTTTAATTCACGTATTCGACTACAATACGTATAATTGACTTTAATTCACGTAATCAATTTTAATTTGCGTATTTGATATAAGCAATTTTTAATTTGTATGATTGACTTGTAGAGTTAAACGATCATCCTGTGCTTTCATTGTTTACACATCACATACTACTAACAAATAATCTAGAGTTTTAATCTTAAATAATATGATATTTATTTAAGGAAGAAATATATCATCTTTTGTATTATAGGGCAACCAATCAATGTTTTTTCTCGCTATATATGAGGACTGTTCGATATGTAATGTGTATTGTACGATATCTCAAAAGCATTCGACTCATATAGTGAAATGAACGTTACATCCCTTCAAAGTATTCTCCGCGGTTTGAAATACATTTTCAATCTCTGAATCCATCTATGAAATGTGTCATGGTGCACTGAGTTAGGTAGACCTCTGACGCATTGACTGATGGCTGAGCCAAGGGCTTGTCGGGAATTGTATCGATGACTAGATAAGAACTTTTTTAAGTTTTGGAAAAAGTTGCATGGGGCTAGATCTGGAGATTATGGTGGGTGTGTCAAGATGGTAACCTTCTCCGACTTCAAAAATTGCTTCACAAGCTCAGATGTACGTGATGGAGCATTATCATGAAGTAGACGAACATGCCTAAATCCTGACACAGGGCGTCGTTTATGATAATATTTCTTGAGCTTTTTTAGTCTAACATCTCTGTAATACCTTCGACACCGGAATTTGTACTGCTATACCATCACATGAGAAGAATATGCAATAAAGAACCTTAAATTCTTTGTGCTTATGGTTCTTTTGGCAACTACAGTCCTTCTATCGTTTTTAGTTAGCCATATATTTCGTTTCCAATTTTTCTTACGGGTTTGAAATAGTGAACCCATGTTTCGTTACCAGTAACAATGTTTACAAATTGTCTTTGATTGAATTTGGGAAACACTTTGAGCAATTACTTAGCGGTTTGTACTCGTACCCGCTTTTGGTCATCTGTCAATATATGCGGTATCCATCTGACAGAAATCTTTCGTACTTTCAAAATACGCTTCAAAATGAAATGAACCCGTGATAGCGATATGCCAACAGCTTTGGCAGTATCACAAATTGTGTATCTGCCATCACTTTCAATTATTTCCCTGACCTTTGAGACATTTGCCTTGCCTGTTACAGTCTCAGGTTGGCCAGATTTTGCTGCATCTTTGACGGACTCTGTGTCAGTCAGAAATTTCTTTCTCCACCTACGAACTGTTTTATAAGATACCTTATCAGACCCATAAATTTCTCCCAATTCAGTAAAAATCTGCATTACTGAATGACCGAGTTTTGTGTGAACTTTTATATAAGCTCTAATTTCTTCAATATTCTCAACCTGTTTCCCAACCATTTTTACAACATTGGTCAATGACTGGCTCTGTTGAAAAGACTATAAGTTTAAAACTATGTGGAGGTGAAGGCTCATAATTATACCAATGGAAAGGTATTGAATAGAGCTATTCAAGAGTATCATCCACGAAATCGTGCAAAGCGTTATCGCGCTGTGGTACAATATACATTACATATTGAACAGCCCTCGTTTTTAAGTACAACATTGTGAAGAATTAAGATTCAAAGAATGCAAAAGCACGCATGTGTAAACAAAAAAAAGCTAACAGAAATGTTTACTTGTAGGGATGCTATTCTATGCAAACATATGGGTTCCTATTCATTATTTAGCTCACCGGAACTTAAAGCTCACCTGAGGTTTTCTGATCACATTGTCTGGCATCCATCTACCCATAAACTTTTTAAAATTTTCAATTTCTTCTCCAGAACCAATTTCAGCCAAACTTGCTATAAAGCATCCTTGGGTAAAGAGGATTAAGAATTGTTCAAATGAATGGTCACACCCATTTCAATGGTCACACCCATTTGAAAGGAATAGTGAAAATATATGGTGACATTTTAAAAAAATCTTCGTAAAAGAACTACTGAACCAGAATAGACAAAAGTTATGTGAAAGCTTCCTTATTGAGTGGAGATTCACAATTACATGTATTCAACAAATCATGATCCCTGGGGTTGGGGCCACAATAGGGGATCATATGAATGTATAGGAATTATCAGTAAAGAGTATTCTAAGCAACTTCA
This sequence comes from Ostrea edulis, assembly GCF_947568905.1. Classification (NCBI taxonomy): domain Eukaryota; kingdom Metazoa; phylum Mollusca; class Bivalvia; order Ostreida; family Ostreidae; genus Ostrea; species Ostrea edulis. The sequence goes on from NC_079169.1 coordinate 90,769,304, forward strand.
GGTAATGTAGACTCAGGATTGTTCAAATCAAAGCTGGGGCTTGGGGAGGGGGGGGGGGGCATGAAAGGGGAACAAAGTTATATATGGGAATATAATTATAAGAAAATAGTCTTTTGTCTTTAGAGCAACCATGCAGTCTCATGATTATAATCATATTAATATGCAAGCATTTCTTCAGTTACTGCAGATTGAAGTTTCTTCAAGTCATGACCCAAGGAGAAGGGGGGGGGGGGGGGGTAGGTTGGTGTATGAATAAAGGATCAAAATTTAACATTGGAATATAAAAATATATCGGAGATTTTGTTGAGTTAATGAAATATTCTAGTATGTTACATACCATTTACCTCTTTTAACTAAGATTGTATTTTGTTAAATTAGTGTAATATATCTCAATTGTGCTCTAATAATTCTGAGCCATTCTTGTTTCCTATTCTCTTCAACAGGCAGACGTTCGGTAAAGAAAAAAAATATTCCTTTCCCAGGGCCTAGTGAGTACAATTTACGATAAAAATATCATCACATATAATTAATGAAGTGTTGGATGTGTTGTAACGACTTTTTACTGATGACAGATTTTTTGTTTATTTTACAGGAGGCCTTAGAAAGTTTCGCCATGTTGCTTATGCTGCTTGGTTTATTTCCTCACTTAAAGCACTTAGAGAGAAGGTATCTACTAACAAACTACTCACTAACACCCTAAATCTACAGGCAACAAAAATCTACACTAAAAATATATATACAACCAGCAAAAATCTACATCATATACCTATACCCACAGAATGGACAAACTACTCACTAACACCCTAAATCTACTGGCAACAAAAATCTTCTCTAAAAATATATATACAACCAGCAAAAATCTACATCATATACCTATACCCACAGAATGGACAAACTACTCACTAACACCCTAAATCTACTGGCAACAAAAATCTACACTAAAAATATATATTAAACCAGCAAAATTTTACATCATATACCCACCCACAGAATGGAAAAACAGCACCAAAACTTTATTGTCAACAAAAATCTACCTTATGTATAATGTCAAAAAATGAATGAAGAAATCAGCACAGTTGTTAAATAATTTAAAAGAATAAAATCCAAAATGATCATATAATAATAATTACTTTAATTATTATATATATATATATATATATATATATAATAAGTTGAATGTACAGTCAGGTCTGCTGAGGAGAAGAACACATATTAAGGTGTTCAGAACTTGCATACTATGAGAAAAGCTTGTGTAATTTGTTCAGAACTTGTTTATTAGGAGAAAAACTCATGTAAGTTGTTCAGAACTTGTTTATTAGGAGAAATTCTCATGTAAGGTGTTCTAAATCTGTTTATTAGGAGAAAAACTCATGTAAGTTGTTCAGAACTTGTTTATTAGGAGAAATTCTCATGTAAGGTGTTCTAAATCTGTTTATTAGGAGAAAAACTCATGTAAGTTGTTCAGAACTTGTTTATTAGGAGAAATTCTCATGTAAGGTGTTCTAAATCTGTTTATTAGGAGAAAAACTCATGTAAGTTGTTCAGAACTTGTTTATTAGGAGAGAAACTCATGTAAGTTGTTCAGAACTTGTTTATTAGGAGAAAAACTCATGCAAGTTGTTCAGAACTTGTTTATTAGGAGAAAAACTCATGTAAGTTGTTCAGAACTTGTTTATTAGGAGAGAAACTCATGTAAGTTGTTCAGAACTTGTTTATTAGGAGAAAAACTCATGCAAGTTGTTCAGAACTTGTTTATTAGGAGAAAAACTCATGTAAGTTGTTCAGAACTTGTTTATTAGGAGAAATTCTCATGTAAGGTGTTCTAAATCTGTTTATTAGGAGAAAAACTCATGCAAGGTGTTCTAAATCTGTTTATTAGGAGAAAAACTCATGTAAGGTGTTCTAAACCTGTTTATTAGGAGAAATACTCATATAAGGTGTTCTAAATGTGTTTCTCATTGTTTTGTAATTTGCACAATAAAATATATTCCCATCAAATCATGTATACTTCATTGTATAGTTGAGTCATATGAAAGCATCTACTTGATGTGTATTGCTATGACTACAGTGAGAGTCAGTAGATGTATACAGGCTCACTAAGTGTTTCTTGTGTCTTGGGTTTAATCAAGGATTAGGCAGGGGTGGATCAAATGTTTTTGCAGAATTGTGTTTGCCACGACAGTCAAATCAGTTATAGAATTTAGCAACAGAAATATGTTTGGCGGCCATGACAGTCAAATCCGTTATAGATTCTAGCAACAGAAACATGTTTGTCGGCCATAACAGTCAAATCAGATTCTAACAACAGAAATGATACAATTGATATTTATAATCACAATATTACATTACAAAAGAGAATCGTATAATGTTACAGAAGTTGTTTTTATAATTTAATTGATTGTTTTAGCAAAATATATTTTAGCAAAGAACAAGGTTTATCAATTTTACATTTTATACCATTTTGTATTCCTATTCAAAATAATCACTTTTCTTTTTGCCCAAATTATTACAAATCTGTCATTTGCTTCTCGATGTGGTTATGCACTGCTTTTGATGTATAAGGTAACTTCAATTGATGAGAAAACCACTCTGAGACTGGATAAATCTGCTTTAAACTACTAATTAGATTCATAGAGAACTTAAATCTACCCAGCATCCTCTCTCCTCTCGTTCCTTTTGTACCCGTTTTTATTTCCATGTATTGTAAACAGACTGTCTTTGCTAGTCAGTGTTTCAGATGTTGAGGTTCCAAAGGTTGGTTTGCTGTGTTATATTTTCTTGTAATTTTAACCTTCCGTTGATTACTAACAAATTAACACCACTGTTTTCAGAGTGCATGTTATTTTTTACCATTATACAGTATTTTAACTCTGTAGTTCGTCACACCTAATTCTAACTTGTTATTTGAATCAAAACCACATATGAAACTTTCTGACTGAAGTGAATTTGTTGTCTGTTTTAAATGCAATATTGCAGATATTTTCAACTTCTTCAAATCACAGTTTCAGTTTCAAGTAGTCTTTAGTGATAGATATATTTATATGCAGACTCATTAAATAGTACCCCAAGGTCAGACATTGGGGGGGGGGGGGGGGGGGGGGTATTGCCTGGTTGTCTAACTTTTTGCTTTTTAAGTACCACTATACAGGTGTACTAGGAAGGGAGAAAATGCAACAGACCAGACCAACATTTGAACCCCAGCCCCACGAATCTCTAGTCAGGTGTTCAACCAACTGAGCTATCTGACCACCAGCGATCGAACCCAGCTGACCACCACATTCCTCTCTCCTTAAATGTCTTCACACTTTTAAGACATCAATCCAAGATCTTAATCCCCTGGTAGGCATTTTCACCTGTCAGTTCCAGGGGCTGGTCTATGGTACCAAATGTAACAGGAAGGGAAAAAATGCAACAGACCAGACCAACATTTGAACCAGGGCCCCCTGGATCTCTAGCCAGGTGCTCAACTGAGCTATCTGGCCACCAGCAATTGAACTGACTGCTGCATTCATCCCTCCTTAAATGTCTTCGCTCTCGAAGACACACAAACTAGATTGCTTTTGCCCTGGCAGAATTTTCACTTGCAAGTTCAGGGGTGGTCAATGGCACCAAATGTAACCGGGAGGGAAAAAATACAGCGGACCAGACTGAGATTTTAACACCTTCTATGTTTGATAATAGATGAATATAGAGATTTTCATATTTTAGCACAACTATGAATTCGTTTCTTTGCTCTTGACTGGGATAATGTAACATACTATATGTACATAGTCTATTTAAGTGGTATCTGATAAAAAGATCATTGAATGTGTTATAGTTTTCTCATTGAGGATAACATTGAAACATCACCGATGACATTGATGAATATTGAAGTGTAAATTGTTATATGTTTTTGGAGAATTTAGTTCCATTCACAATACATGTACCAGCATGTCTGACTGACTGACTCGAGAGAACATATTAGAGAACACACTGATTTTGACTACGGATAACTCCATTTACCAGATCAAGATTTATAGGGCTCACGGCGGGTGTGACCAGTCGACAGGGGATGCTTACTCCTCCTAAGCACCTGATCCCACCTCTGGTGTGTCCAGGGGTCCGTGTTTGCCCATCTATCTATTTTGTATTGTTTATAGGAGTTATGACATTGATCACTGTTTGCTATCTACACCTTTCTTTAGAAAACACCCCAAGTGAGCAGTGTAAACCCTGAACCTCTTGTTTGTATTGTATTCACATTAACTTTAGTATTCAATAATCAATTTTCTCACATATGCACAAAGTACTCGGGTTGGAAAAAGTGTTTTTTCATTTTGAATTTAATATTTAAATGTTAATCTTTCACTGGAATACGTTACGGAAGAATTATATATTAAAAGTGTTGGTACAATGTTCTTAAGAGATTTCCATCGATACTCTCTTTTATCATACCTATATTAACATTCAAGTAACCCCTATTGTCTTTTGGTATACTAATTCTGAATATGTGTTTGTTGCTGTTGCAGAATGCTGGGAGTCGACCGAGCAGTGTATTTTTATTTGGAATTATTTTGAAAGAAATTGTTGCAGCTCTTCATAGAATATACCTCAATGTAAGTGTAATGTTTTCATTGTCAGTCTGCATCATCTATGTTTTATATATGTCATTGTAAGTGTAATGTTTTCATTGTCAATCTGCATCATCTATGTTTTATATATGTCATTGTAAGTGTAATGTTTTCATTGTCAATCTGCATCATCTCTATGTTTTTATATATGTCATTGTAAGTGTAATGTTTTCATTGTCAATCTGCATCATATCTATGTTTTTATATATGTCATTGTAAGTGTAATGTTTTCATTGTCAATCTGCACCATATCTATGTTTTATATATGTCATTGTAAGTGTAATGTTTTCATTGTCAATCTGCATCATCTCTATGTTTTTATATATGTCAGTGTAAGTGTAATGTTTTCATTATCAATCTGCAGCATCTCTATGTTTTATATCTGTGTGCCCCATCATTTAAAACTAGATGGATGAAATATTTGCTCCACAAATTTTTATTTCAACCAATGCCATTTCCCCCCTCACTTTTTATATAGAGGACATTTATGATACATGATGAAGTTGGTAATTTACCGATACAATACTTAGATGTTTGAGAAAGAATTTCTCTCCAACAAAATTACAACATCACAATAGTTTCGTTGTTTTCTATTAAAAAAAATTAAGGAGAAAAAATTCTAAAATATTGACTGTAGAATGTTGAGACATATTTCCTTAATAGAATAAGCAAGTTTTAATCCACAAAACACAATTATTCCATTTACAGCCAAGTGGAAATATCTACCCAGTCCTCGCAGATGCAATCAACCCTAAAGCATACGATCTATCTAACCTGGTGAGAGGTAGAACTGGGGACCGGGAGGGACAGACCATGATTCAGGAACTGCAGTACATAGTAGAAAATCTGGTCTACCACATCACAGAGATAATGGTAAGTGGAGTCACTAACTGACTTTTTGTTTGGGGAAATGGTCATGTTTTTAACTGTATCAGATCACAGAATTCTTAAAGTATGTTTGTATTATGTGAGTCCGGTATAAAAAACAGTAACATGGTGTCATGTGCAGAATTGGCAGAGACAATTATGCAGAAATTACCTTATTCTTTCATATTTTTTTTGTCCCTCAAGAAACACTCTGGTAATCTATTCTTTATATCATTGTTTCATATTGATTGTTAGGCTGTTCTTGGTGCACTGATTTTGTCTATGGATTACTCCATTTACCTGATCAAGATATAGGGCTCACAGCAGGTGTGACCGGTCGACAGGGGAGGCTCACTTCTCCTAGGCACCTGATCCCGCCTGTAGTATATCCAGAGGTCCGTGTTTGCCATACTCTCTATTTTGTATTCCTTAAAGGAGTTATGAGATTGATCACTGTTTGTTATCTTCACTTATCATCAGTCTAATGTAGGATGCAAAACTGTCCCAACTTAATATCTCACTTTTGGTGTATTTACCATCCAAAGCACTGAGTTATGTCCAAGACACGATGTAGATACGATATCGACAACATCGGCAATATTGAAATGATATCAGCACGATATCAACTACTTCAACTATACTGAGTTTTGTACTGAGGCTGTAATCCTAAGGGGTTGTATTGTCAATATCGTATTGCTATGGTATCATGATTCTTGAGGTTTTCTTTCTTGTCAATATTTACGATATCATATCAACATCAAATCATTATTGTTGACTATCATCTGAATCATACAAGTCGCTGTTAATCTTAGTCAATCTTTCTGTCGATATCAACGATATGGTATTGATGTCGAATCATAACTGCTTTTCTATCATGTCGATATCCATTACATTGTGTCGAATCATGATCATGTTGACCGTAACGAATATGTGTGTAATTTTTCATTTGGGATATTTTTCCTGTCGATATCGTATCGATATCTGATCATGATTGTATTGACTATCACTATCATTTGTGCCATGCCCTTTAAGTTTGAGGTATCCCTTCCTATGTTGTGAATAGAATATAAAATTTGATACTCTACGAGGAGTGATTAACAAGTTCATGGACTGGTGCCATATAATGAAATACTTCTAGTATGCCAGTCCCCATTAATGAGGCACCATCATTTAGGGTAAGGTGGCCCCTATAAATATATCGTCTGACCCAAAACTTAACTATAAACCTAACATATCATTATCTTAAATAACCCTTGATAACAGTCTTGTATGTGGTCAATTATAACTTTGTAAATTGACGATGTGGAAACAATATAATTGATAACGACATCGTACTTTGTCATTGTAAAACAGTGTTGTATATTGTAAGCATTAACTTTGTCAGATGATCATATCACAGTTCATACTCTCATTTATTTTCAAAAGTGACATTTTTTATATGCTCGTCTTTAGACGGGACGTATTATGGTACAGCGCTGTCTGTACGTCCTTCTATCCGTCTGTCCGTTCGGGGTTTTCTCTTTATAATTTCATTTCTCTTTCACATATGATGCTGAAACTTGCTGTGTAGCTTCTTTGTGGGTCACTCTAGATCATACTGCAATTTTGATCCATTTCAACCTTTTTCCCAGGAGTTTTGCCCCTTTATTTGGAAATAATTATTATATGGAGGGTACAGAATTTGTCCACCCTACTCCTCCCACAGTTTTCAAGTGAAAGCCTTCTGATTTTGTGGAGTGTTTGTATAGGTATTGAAGATGTGCATGTGGGATGGATTTTGATTTTCTACAATTTTTGAAAAAATTACAGGTTGTTGAACTTGGTCTATTTGGAAATTAATATTCTATGGAGGGTACATAATTTGTCCGCCCTACTCCTCCCACAGTTTTTAAGTGAGGACCATCTTATTTTGTGGAGTGTTTGTATGGGTATTGAAGATGTGCATCTGGGGAAGGATTTGATTTTCTTCCATTTTTGAAAAAATTACAGGTTGTTGAACTTGGTCCATTTTGAGGAAATCTCGATTTTTAAGCTAAGACCCTTTGTTCATATGAAAGTTTGTCACAACCTCATGATGGCTGATACTACCTGAAGCAAAGTTATACAAATTATAACACAAGAAAAACACCCTATGTAAGCATTTCATGGGCGTATTATGTACCGTTTGCAGTACTCTTGTTAACCTAGTTGTGTAGCAAATCTCGGCTTTTAAATTGGCAAAGGATGGGTGTCCAGTCAGGCGGGCGGTCGGGTGGGTGGCGTCCACAATTAGCTTGTCTGGTCTCTAACTTTCCTACTTTTTGGTACATCTTTGTGAGACTTACATAACATGATCCTATCCAAAAGAGGAAGGTTCCTATTTATTTTAAGGTCAAAGGTTAAGGTCACTTTATCACTAAATGCCATAGATTTGAGCTTGTCCAGTCTCTAACTTTCATACTACTAGGGGCATCTTTGCGAAACTTAAATATCATGATCACAACCAAAAGAGGAAGGTTCCTATTTATTTTGAGGTCAAAAGGACAAGGTTTCTTTGTCACTAAATGCGATAGATTTGAGCTTGTCCGGTTTCTAACTTTCATACTACTTGGTGTGTCTTTGTCAGACTTGCATATTTTGATCACATCCAAAAGAGGAAGGTTCCTATTTATTTAGAGGTCAAAGGTCAAGGTCTCTTTTTCACTATATACTGTAGATTTGAGCTTGCCTCTAACTTTTATACATGTACTTGCTGGTGCATGTTTATCAGACTTCAAATCCTGATGACATTCAAGATTCATGTTGCTTTTGAAATCCAAAGGTCAAGGTCATTATCACACTAAATACCTATTGCGGCCATTCAAAGCGTCATACTTATAAACTATATTAAATACGTGCATGTTTTTACTTCGTGAATGCAAGCATGCATAATTTTCCAAACTGCAACTTGGCCATACGCATCTTTGATGCATTTTAGCGATTTTTTTCTTACATGACACAGTATGAATTGTTTATAGATAAAGAAAACATTCCTCTTTCAATTGTAACCCAAAAGGAGAAAATGCAACGGACCAGACCGGAATTCGAACCCGGGCCCCCTGAATCTCTAGTCAAGTGTTCTACCAACTGAGCTATTTGGCCACTGGCAATCGAACCAATCATACCACTAAATTCCTCCCTCCTTAAATTGCCCACGAAGACACATAACCAGATTTTTTGCCCCTGGCAGGACTTTCATCTGCAAATCCAGGGGTGGTCAAACAGGGCCAAATGTAACTAGAAGGGAGAAAATGCAATGGACCAGACCAGGATTGGAAACCAGGTCCCCTTGATCTCTTAGTCAAGAGCTCTACTATTAAACTGAGCTATCTGGTCACCGGTGATCAAACCTGGCCAACCGCTACACAATTAAATGTAACCTTTTTTCATTGTATAGTCTGGTAAATGATAAACAATAGAATTGAGGGGAAATCCTTCCAGATATGAAAGGGGAAAAATAAAAAGGTCAGAAGTCACTTTGACACCATTTGCTTTGTGTAGATGTCACTCACGATAATGTTCCTGTCTGTTTTTATTCGTGTTCCGTGATAATGTTCCTGTTTTTACTCATGTTGCATGATAATGTTCCATTCAGTTGTCACTTAAGTTCTGTGATAATGTTCCTGTCTGTTTTTACTCGTGTTCTGTGATAATGTTCCTGTCTGTTTTTATTCGTGTTCCGTGATAATGTTCCTGTTTTTACTCATGTTGCATGATAATGTTCCATTCAGTTGTCACTTAAGTTCTGTGATAATGTTCCTGTCTGTTTTTACTCGTGTTCTGTGATAATGTTCCTGTCTGTATTTACTTGTGTTCTGTGATAATGTTCCTGTCTGTTTTTACTTGTGTTCTGTGATAATGTTCCTGTCTGTTTGTACTCGTGTTCTGTGTTAATGTTCCTGTCTGTTTTCACTCGTGTTCTGTGATAATGTTCCTGTCTGTTTTTACTCATGTTCTGTGATAATGTTCCATTCAGTTGTCACTTTGTTCCGTGATAATGTTCCAGTCCATTTTCATTTTGCTTTCACATTTCACTCTGTGATTACTTGGCTTCTCTCCATCTTCACTCAATGGTTGCTCACCTTGTGTTCTGCATTCATAACATTATTACTCACCATTCACTCAGAAATAGTGGAACTGTAATGTGTTTAATTATTTTCAGCCGAGCACTGGTGTCCTAGGAACCCACAGAAAATCTGCCGTGTTTGAATTGATCAAGAATGGAAAGAGGTTCCCAGATGGTTATTTCTGGCAAGTAGAACTGGTAAGACTAGAGGCAAAGGTTTGTTTTCTCTCTCTCTCTCTCTCTCTCTCTCTCTCTCTCTCTTGCTCTCTGAGACAAGGGAAATAACTCTTACAAAAATTGGTATAGAAGTACAATCAGCTTTATCAGATACTAATATACAATTTTAGGACAGACTACAATTCTCTGAGAACGGCCGGACAACAAACATTGGAGATCCTGAAGCGTTCATGTTAATAATTGGGATCTTCATGTCCAGAAGTCTCATCACCACCCTGCTGATGAAACCAGTGGATTACGGATTGTCAAATCAGCAGCTATCAGACGTTGCTGAGCGTAACCTTAAGGTGATTGCTACGACAATGCTGTACCTGGTGCGTCGTGTGTCCGTGTCTCGTGGGAGAGCCATGATGGTAAGACTACAGGGGACAAATCAACACACCTCATTAATGCTGTAAAAGTGCTTATTTACACTGGGGGTTAAGTACGCACTTTTCCACGTCCAACATTACGCATGGGGGGAAAAGTACACGGTAATTGAATATAATATATATTGCATCAAAACTGTACGTGTCAGGGAAATTTACATACTTATTACATGACCAGTAATTAGTGTAAATTTCCCTCAAGCGTAAATAACGACTTGTACAGTAGAATGTCAGATGTGTTGGTCTATGCCTACTTAGTAATTTCACTGGTTTCTAATTAAGGGCATGCCGGGTGAGATTGCAAAGTACCTGTACACAGACGAAGAAATGAGGCCAATATACAGTAAAATTGCAAAATCTTTCAACTATGCAGAGGTAAATTTGGACTTTCTTAAAATCTTCATTATAGTGGTTTAAAACATTTCGTTCAGATGAAATTCTTGCTCAGATTTTCAAAGTATACAGGAAAATTGAAAACAAAATTGCTGAATTTGATCGAATTACCAGTATATGTACCATTATTTTTCAGGGTTTGTTGAGAGAATGGGGGCAGGAGTACATTAAACGTCTCCGGAGTGCTCCAACTCTGAAGAACTGAATTTCTTTGTGCCACACCAAGGGAGATAATGCAATAATTCTACGTCATAAACACATGATTTTATGCGTGTAAAATTTTAAATGTTACAATTGCCAAATCATGCATGCAGTGGTTTAGGTGTAGCTTGCACCAGTGACATTTATATTATTTCTACTTGATAAACAACTTGAATATGTAATGATAGATGTCTTTATTATGGTCCGGTTGTATTGCTAGAGACCTATGATAGAAAGGGGAGAAACATACACAGAACATGAGCTGAATATACCCTCGTCATTTTCAGCTACTGACCATTGTGGAAATATGAATGGTATGACTGCTTGTTAACGGAAACTGTTAATCATAACACTGTAGCTTTAGTGTTTGATTTTGTAAATATTCTGTTATATAAAGGGTATATTTTTAATTTTCAGTGAAAATGATAGAAATATATTTACCAAAGCGTCTGTGATAATTTTTGTGTGGTATCTTACATTATATGTATACATTTTCACACCTTTTGTTGTTTATTAGTAAATTGTTAGTTATTTATTTAAATAAACTATAAAGGAGAAATTCAGTGGTGATTTGTCGCTTTGAAACTCTGGGTACGGACGTGGTCTCCGGGGACGACGGTGGTTGTCGTTGGAAATGATGCTGAAGATGTGCCAAACATTCAGAGCGAACTTACACTAACCTTCGGGACGAAGCTTCCCGTAGTGGTGGTGGTTGGGGGGGGGGGGGGGGGGGGGGGGGGGACTTGTACTGTCACTTGTGAGCTAGCTTTTCTAGTGTTGTGGTAGAGTCTCTCTTGATCATGCACATTAATCAACAGCGAGCCATTTTCAGCACTCTGATGGGTGACCGCTACAGGGTTTGTTGAATTAAAATTTTTGGAAAGTTGATGAACAACAGACTGGATTTAATCACAACGGTGTCTAGAATGTACCCTCACTTCACACAGTCCTTGGGTTGTATGCAAGAGGGAATGATGGTCCCCCTCCAAATGGGTTTTCTCTGGGTACTCCAGTTTCCCTCTACACAATTGACCCCTCACACAAAAATCTGTGGAAACTATAACAGGGACCCCAATACAAATAAGCTCTTGAGCTCATATGCATTATCCTGGTATAAACAGATTTAAACATTTACGATAGTTCACCAGAGTAATTCCGATAAACAATTCTGCTGAAGTCCATAATTAAAGTATTCAATGTATAACGATCAAATTTCATATCTCTAGTAAATGGATGATGGGATTTTTGTAATCATGGTATCATTTTGAAGGGTTCATCGAAGAGAGATAATCCACCATAAGAATTTTCAAAATTTTGATTACTGCTAGATTTATTTCATTTAGAATTTTTCATTGAAGTATATGGGAAGAGCATGTTTTATTAAAATACTTTAATAAGAAATTATATTTTCATACAAATTTTATGGTAAAAAATTACATACACTTTCTCTTCATGAAAATATTTTTAAAAATTATTCATTTACCGCAATTTTTTATTTAGAAAATTAAGATTTTCCCTATTTCTACCAGGGGCATATAATCTTCAAAAAAGTCTCAAGCGCAAAAGGGTCAGCTTCTAATCATTTATCAGTCATGTAAATTTCATCTACTTAACTTTCATCCTTTCGTTATTCATTGAATACCTTATTAAAGCTATAAAATTTAGTACAATTTATTAACCATTCATGATTTGTGGTTTATACCTTATATTTACATTCTGCTTTCTGTCAGAATTCAAAGCCGTTATATACGCACTATATTTATCAAGATCCATACGCAGTTTACAACTGCAGTGCGTTTACAAGGAAACGGCTATCATTACGCTTGCTAAGTTAAGGATTAATATCAAAGACAAAAACATTAGAAATGTAAATATTCATTATTGACAATAGTCTGAATAAAATAAAAGACAACACAATTCTTGTTCAACTTAATTATATTTCCATCAAAACTTGAAGGAAAAAACAACAAATGTAAGGCATGATGATATGAATATGAACTACAATACTTTTGCTATAAATATAATTGATTCCGGAAAACTCTGCCATATGTTAACATCAAATAAAGGAACACCATAAATTACAAGCACAATAACAAACTATTACTATAGTAACAAACAAATCCACTCTCATCGAGGCTTTAACTGACGTCAGACTTTTGCAGTACAACAGCCACTCTTTAAAATACTGAGTGGGCGAGTTGAAATTTACCATGGAGATACAGACAGTATAGACCTTCTTTTTACTCATTTCTAATAATTATATACATGTATCTAATTAAAGCTAAGCATAATGCTTGCTTTGTGACAATGTATATAAATTCAGACTTCATAATTAACCCAAAACGTGCAACCTGAGACAATTTAAACCTTAATTTCGCTGTTGTTTGGATGAAGCCAATTTTCAAGACATGGTGTCAAACCATGATTTTAGAAGAAATATGGCACAAGCATGATTTTTGGTCACATTCTTAGAAATAAAAACTAATTGGGTCACATATGATTGGATTTAAAATAAAATTTCACGTCCTGAAGAACCTTAAATATTTAAGGGTTATTTCATGGCAACACCCTTCATTGAGTTACTATAGCTGTAGTGATTGTTAGTTCTGCAGAGACTACGAAGCATACAGTTGCTGGAACAACTAAACATGGACCAATTCGCATGGTGAAGAACTAGTGTATTATTTTCCAGATTTCCCATTTGATTTGTATCCCTGATGCACAACTATTACCAAATTTGATCAAAATGACTGAAACAAAGAGAATAAAATTTATCCAAAAATTGGATCTAAAAATATTTCCTAATGTACAAATATTGTACATTTAACAGTGAAGTAAAAATTAACAAATTTCTGTGATGCACAAATCACTTTCACAAAACCTTTGACCCATGAAAAATCCAAGTTAAAAACAGACTCGTATAAAATATCTCTAGAGAAAACAGCATATTAAAAAAAACAATTCTATAGAAAATTCACAGGCAAATCTTAAGATCTGCCAATCTTAAATGATCTGAATCCAAGCTAAATATACACCTTATCAAAAACAAATAAAATTCTGTCTTCATGAGAGCTTTATAAATGCTACATGACTTGATATTCTAAAATATACTTAATGCAATGCAAAGACCAAGCAAGTACAAAAAAAGAATGAGATCAAAAATTTCTTTCCCTTTATCCAGCACTGAACAAAAATTCTACAATGCATTTGCTATGTATGAAAAGATTGTAAAACTACAAATAAAGTATTGCACATGACCATCGAGTGTCTTATTAGATTGTTTTAAAACTGGAATGTCTAAAAAAAAAAAAAAAAGAAAGAAAGAAAAGGATTTTGTTTGTTTATGAAGGAGAATGAAACAGATTCTAGAGTTTGTATGTTTGTGAATGATACGAATGGAGTACACTACTAATTCACATGTCAAGATATCCATCACAAACCCTGGACACCTTGTGGAGGAAATGCCACTATGTACAATGAGATGCTTATACACAACACAAAATATGAATTACACCATGATGGCATATCTTAAAAATTACATATCAAATAAAGTTAAGTGTGAATGACTAGATACAATGCTTACAATGTACTAATATTTTTTTTTTCTTTATAAGAAATGAGAGCTAACAGCATCTTACTTTCATATTAAGAAAAAAATAAATGAGGAAATACTAAACATCAGAAGTGTTGGATGAAAACAACATAAAATGGTGATATATAAATCAGCAGAACTCATGGCAAATGCTATTAATAAAACAGGTTAGATGTAAGCCGGTACACACAAACGGGGAACAAATCAACACAGTACATCATAAACAAATACCGTATTCTATTAAACATAAACATTGTAGAATTCAAACTCTGCAATTAAGCTTGGTTATGAAATCTGATAATAATGATACCACATGATACAGTGAAAACTGCCTGATCCGACACCTGTGTATACAGTGAAAACTGCCTGATCCGACACCTGTGTATACAGTGAAAACTGCCTGATCCGACACCTGTGAAATCCGTTTCACTGGGCATTCTGGCTCTTATTTTCATTCTCAATTTCATACATTCCTTGTCTTTTACACTATTAACTCCAACACACTGTATTCATGTGAAACAATTGTCTCCCAGTGAATGTCAGATTAGACAAGTTTCACTGTATATATAAATATATATATAAACATGTAACAAACACTTTACATGTAATGTTCTTCACGCTGAACCACAGGTAGCTAATCCACAGGTAGCTGTTATATACAGTATATTAGTGACTATTGTTTCCATGCAATGGAGAGACCGGGATATGTAAGTATGGTATAATGTACAGATACACTTTCCATTCAGAGGATGAAACATTAATAATTGGGAAATGGATTTGCAAGATATTAAAACATAACAACACAAACACTCCACATGGTAAATCTAGATGCTACGTGTAGATAATTCAACCATATACATTGCACAAAATTAGTAATGCTCCAGCGCAGAATGCATATTATGATCAATATAATAACATGTATCATGTTAATGTTTAAAAAGAGTATAACAGAGCCAATATAAAACTTCAATAAAATTGATGTAGAAAAAAAAAATAGTACAATATACCATAATGCATCACACATGAAAATGAAAGTGATTTTTTCCCCACCTTTCAAACCACTACACATGCTACCTAATACGGACAAAAAAATCTTTAGGCCAACCTCCGACTGTATGATTTTAGTACGGTAAAATGAGTTGTCCATGATTCTCTTCTCCATTCACTCATCAATGATTGGTTACTGAGGTGAAAGAATCTATCTATTGTCATTTCCATCAATGATTGGTTACTGAGGTGAATCTATCTATTGTCATTTCCATCAATGATTGGTTACTGAGGTGAAGAATCTATCTATTGTCATTTCCATCAGTAGAAAAAAAACTACTGATGTCCCAGGGTTATTTTTTCAGTTGTGGTGATTCCGTTTTGATGACTTTGGGAATGATGGTATAGATTTTCTGGTTGTTTCCGGTTAGAGCCGGATGGTTTAGGGTAATTGTGGTGGGTTGTGACACGGGGGCTGGTTGGCTGACTATCTGAGTGGTGATTAGACCAGTGTCCAGTGTCTTAACTATCGCCCCGGGAATAAGTCCCGCAGTGGTTAGGGACTCTATTAGTTCCTTGGGGGCAGAGGTTGTGGCCCCTGTCAGGTCTGTCACCTGTGGAGCTGATGTGGTTCCTTGATTTACACTTACTGCTTGGTCTGCAATACAGGTAGATACTGCAACAAAGAGATAATTGCATAGTTTATACACCTTTTCCGAATTTGTGTTCATTCCCCCCCCCCCCCCATTTACAAATGTTTACATTTCTCTTTTGGGATTTGATTTTTACCTGGGCAAGTTGAAATGGATTCTTTATGTGAATCTTGATATCACAATGGAAGATAAATGACCATTTCATCATTATCACAGAAAATTTTGACCTGCCCTTAAAGGGACTGATTCACGATTTTCTCCAAAATTTTAATTTTCACTTTTAATAATCAAAATCTACTGTGTAATATGTTTAAAAGATTTCACATAAAAATTAAGGTTGTACATTATCACGGAAGCTCATTTTATAGAGTTCATTATTTTTTTGTAAACAAAGATTGCGGTATGTTATTGTTTATGAAATTTTCAAAAGAAATGGATATCGATCTAAGTTGATTATAATTTTCACATTTCAAGCATTCTTCGGATAAAATGTTTCATCTAAAAGTTAAAATGTGCGACTATGCAAAATTAAGATGCTTTATATTACAACATTGATATGTCACTTATTTGTTTGTATACATAAAAAGACTCGAGTCTTTGTTTACATAACACATATTTAAGGCTAAAATATAGCTTTTATTCTTGCATTCAGAAGGTTAAAATTTTGGTTGTCAACATAAAATGAGTTATACTTTTAATATTAAACATCAAAAATAAAAACTAATTTGTTCAAAAATCGTGAACCAGTCCCTTTAAAATGAATACCTATGTAAACAATATCTTTCTTTTCTTCTATTCAGACTCACATGATAATGGGATTTGTCCCTGGGATCGTTGCTGCAATGTTACGGGACAGTCCTTGTGTGCTAACAGTAGGGTTTTTAGTTGTGCTACTTCTGCACGCAACACGTTAACCTCACTCTGAAAGTAATCGACAAGCATTCATTAACACCTGTAAACTTGTAATATTTCATAACATTTGTAAACTAAGACATTTCTTAACATTTGTAAACTAAGACATTTCTTAACATTTGTAACTGTGACATTTCTAACTGTAATATTTCTGAACATTTGTAACTGAGGTATTTCTGAACATGTGTAAAATGAGTTTTATTAACACTTGTGAACTACAGGTGACTCTTGATAACTCGAAGTTCAAGGGACCTTGATAAAACATTGAGAGATCGAAATTGAAGATCCACAGGTATGGTTCAGATTTTACAGCAACCAGAAATGTATATCAACAGATCATATGATATCATTTTGACATGTTTTCCTTCATATTCGTCAGGTACTTCGATGTTAAAATAAAAAACCTTATTTTACATTAATAAAAACATTTCAAAGTTTATGTATTTATCTGTTCTTTAATCATGCTTAGATAGGCATACAAAACCAAATTCCGATGACGCTTTACTATTGCAAACTAAACAGAGCACAATGTCATGTCGCTTTACCCCAAAACGAAGATTCTAACGAATGAGTAAACCGATGTTTTAGAGTAACTTTACACAAAAAGAACAAACTCGAGAAATTTAACAGTTTGTAGATCTCTAAATTATGTATAAAACTTACTCTCTTGTCGTCACGTCAAAACAAACGAGCTATAACTGTGTTGGGATGCCAACACAAATGTCTCCGAACACCTCCCCATGTTAGAAATGGTTTTTGATGCCAGATATGCACTCAGTATCCTCAAAAAACCCAAGAAACTAAGTTTGGTTGAAATCCGATGGACTTGATTTTTCGCCACCATTTTCTTCAATGGCGGCCATTTTGAAACATTTGAAAATAGATTGGAAGGAAATACTGATGCTAGAAATGAACTGTGGACCCTCCAATTACCCAAGAACCCAAATGTTGTAGATATTTTAACACTTTCAAATATATAGGGATATGGCGGCCATTTTGAAAATGGCTGCTAAAATTTTTTTTTTAAGGGTGGGAATGAACTCGGGGTCACCAAATTACCCTAGAAATAAAATTTGGTTGAAATCCGACAACCTTGATTTTTTCAGGTTTTTCGCCGCCATTTTGAAACGGCGGCCATTTTGAAAATTTCAAAAGTTGATTGCACCCCTCCTCATGACCCCCTATCAGCTCACAAAGTTTGAAGTGGATCTGTCGAAACACTTTCATAAAATCGAGCGGACAAATTTCTCTGGAAAGAAGAGGAATAAAAAGAAGAAGAAGAAGAAAATAAGAATAATAAGAAACGGAGCAAAAACAATATGTCTCCGACACTTTGTGTTCGGAGACATAATTATAGATTTTATTCATAGTCCGATTATATATAATTTTAATCATCACCACTCAAAAACCTAGTGCAAGGTGTAAACTGACCAATTAGCCAATTATATACTCAAGTGTGTCACCTCCACAAAGAAGCACCTGCAATGTTTCAACTATGTAAACACCTAATTACCCCTCCGGCATTCAACAAAATCCAGGTCAGGCCCAAGCGGAAATTATTTCACGTTTGGGTAACGGTGGGTATACGCTATCACCACTTCGAGAGTGAAAAACAATGAAATGTGTTTTACATGACCCAATTTCACTTCGAGAGATCAAAGTTCTAGCCATCGAGAGTCACCTGTATGTCATTTCTGAACATGTGTAAACTTGGGTTTATTAACACTTGATAAATATGGCATTTTTTAACACTTGTAAACTGACACTTCTCACTATTTGTAAAATGT
The DNA here is from genome assembly GCF_947568905.1 of Ostrea edulis. Taxonomy (NCBI): domain Eukaryota; kingdom Metazoa; phylum Mollusca; class Bivalvia; order Ostreida; family Ostreidae; genus Ostrea; species Ostrea edulis. The sequence goes on from NC_079169.1 coordinate 90,787,995, forward strand.
GGTTTTTCTGAACAAGTAAAAAATGTTAAATTATACATTGATTTAAGCAGAATATGAAAATGTATATAATTCATAATAAAAAGATAAGTGACAGTGTTCCAAAAAGCATGTGGTGTCACCTGCAACAATCAGGTTAATATCAAATGATGGTATTTTATTCTGCTTATTCAGACTTATTTTATTCAGACTGTAGCCACATTTTATCTTATCATACTTTCATGTCATTTAGTCGAATCTGATTGGTCGAGAAGCATTTAAAAAAACTTCTTGTTACCGAACAGAAACCAAATGCTCCAGCATGATAGTATTCACCGACGGGTAACATTACTTGACAACGGATGATATTATAAAAATTATCACATGCCTCAAATTTATGCATGTACGGTTCACCGAATATTGTTAAACAATGTCGTTTGAGCATTTTTAATAAACGTGAATACCTGCATAGATATACAAAACATTGCATGATCATGATTGATCAAATATCAACAGACGCAAGTTTTTCTGCTTTGTTGTTTATTTAACATTCAGTATAATAAAACAAATATTGCATGTAGTTGAGGGTAACACTGAAAATTCAACCCTCGAGAAACCATTGTCAACCAAGGCATAGCCGAGGTTGACAATGGTTTTCTCAGGGTGAAAATTTTCAATGTTACCCTCAACTACATGCAATATTTATATAGTACTGAATGCAGATTGATTATTTAGCAATATGAATATTTATATAGTACTGAATGCAGGTTGATTATTTAGCAATATGAATATTTATATAGTACTGAATGCAGGTTGATTATTTAGCAATATGAATATTTATATAGTACTGAATGCAGGTTGATTATTTAGCAATATGAATATTTATATAGTACTGAATGCAGGTTGATTATTTAGCAATATGAATATTTATATAGTACTGAATGCAGATTGATTATTTAGCAATATGAATATTTATATAGTACTGAATGCAGGTTGATTATTTAGCAATATGAATATTTATATAGTACTGAATGCAGGTTGATTATTTAGCAATATGAATATTTATATAGTACTGAATGCAGGTTGATTATTTAGCAATATGAATATTTATATAGTACTGAATGCAGATTGATTTTTTAGCAATATGCTACATGTACATCATGTACTTCCAATGCCAATAAAATTATTCAACACATCTGTATTTTCTCCTCAATACTTTTTGCTATAATCATGTTTTTCCTCGTTAAATTGTACCTGTAGCTTGCCATTTGTATTCTGAAGATCCTCGCCCTTCTTCTCCAGATTGGTGATCCAGTTTTTCCTCTTTTGTCGACACCGAGCCGCTGCTGCACGATTTCTCTCCAAGAACTTCTTTCTCCTGTCATCCCCTTCATCATCTGATCTTAGTCGCTTACTGAAAAAAGTAAAGAAGACACTTCCATGTCTAATCTAGATATACTAAAAATTTGCTCTGGACGACTGTATACAGGAATATTCACCCCCTCCCCACCATCGTTCTATTTTCGTTCCTTTTGCCTTAATTGTAAATGGGCTAATTTAAGACTGGGCAAATTTGTTTTCTCTCTGATCTCTTTTTTTAACACAACTGAGTCTGCGAATTTAAAATGGAGCAAACTGTCTGCAAGTAGAAGGGTAAAAATAAGACAGGGCAGCATATACATTTATCTACTGCAGGTACCTAAAAGGCACAAATCCTTGGAACTGCCCTCTTCAAGGAATCCAAAAATTCAAGTAATTGAAAAAAGTTGTAGTCCCTAACTTAAGGATTTAGTGGGGATCAGTGCGGACTGTTTTTGGAGTATATTGAAAATAATTCTTTTCAAAGTATATTCAGTTCCATCCTTGCCCCATTAAAACAAGTATTCATTTAAGCATTGATCAATTGGTATTGTAACAATTAATATAAATTCTGTATATACAACCAGAAGTTAAGGGACAATATTCCCAAAATCTGACAAAGAAACAGACTTTTTTAAAATGCCTGACACAATAAAATCCAACTCCATGTCATATTCCTTTAAATCAATGTTTTCAAAACCTTTATACGACTGAAAAGAAGCACAATCACAGATTAAAGACTAAACAAATAAACACACAAACAAACAAACAAACAAAACTCACAAGTTGACAGTGGAGTCAGCCGCCTCGGGAGATGGCATCTCTGATTTGATGCTGTCCAAAGAATCTGGTGACAAAGCATTGACGCTGGAGAGATTTGGAATTCCGGGTACGTATGACGTTGCATCAGGTGAGATCTGTAAGCTGGATGGTGGAACTGATGGGTTAATCCCTGGAGATATCTGAATCGTGGTATAGCCTGGAGATATTTGTGTCTGTGGAGCTTGTTTGGAGATTGGTGAGGGAATAGTCTGTGACTGGATAGCTGCTTTTAATTTCTGTTAAAACATTAAACACTTTATGAACATTGAGCAAAGAAAAGATTTTTGTCCATTGTTTTGTTTTTTGTATTTAATTTGGGAATAAAGGGAAATAAAACAATCATCTCATTTAGGTGGAACAAAAACCCATTTTCAAGTGTGAAAATTGATATCAGTGTATCTTAAATGCTGAAGTAGATCATGAAGCAAGATAACAATGGGTCCTCTGAGTTGACAGTTAAGTGATGTTGACTATTCAGTTAAGTGATGTTGACTAATCAGTTAAGTGATGTTGACTAATCAGTTAAGTGATGTTGACTATCAGTTAAGTGATGGTGTCTTGCTGATTAAGTGAAACTGACTTGCCAATTTCAGGAATGCTGACGTGCCAGTTTTAGCCATGTTGACTTGTCTGTTCTAGTCATGTTGACTTGTTAATTCAGTGATGTTGACTTGTCTGTAGTGATGTTGACTTGTCTTTGCTGCTTTAGTGATGTTGACTTGTTAGTTTAGTCATGTTGACTTGCCTGTTTTAGTGATGTTGACTTGCCTGTTTTAGTGATGTTGACTTGCTGTTTTAGTGATGTGCACTTGTTAGTTTAGTCATGTTGACTTGCCTGTTTTAGTGATGTTGACTTGTTAGTTTAGTCATATTGACTTGCCTGTTTTAGTGATTTGACTTGTTAGTTTAGTGATGTTGACTTGCCTGTTTTAGTGATGTTGACTTGCCTGTTTTAGTGATGTTGACTTGCTGTTTTAGTGATGTGCACTTGTTAGTTTAGTCATGTTGACTTGCCTGTTTTAGTGATGTTGACTTCTTAGTTTAGTCATGTTGACTTGCCTGTTTTAGTGATTTGACTTGTTAGTTTAGTCATGTTGACTTGCCTGTTTTAGTGATGTTGACTTGCTGTTTTAGTGATGTTGACTTGCCTGTTTTAGTGATGTTGACTTCTTAGTTTAGTCATGTTGACTTGCCTGTTTTAGTGATGTTGACTTGCTGTTTTAGTGATGTTGACTTGCTGTTTTAGTGATGCTGACTTGCTGTTTTAGTGATGTGCACTTACTACTTTAGGTAGATGTTCATTTGTCTTGTGGTTGTTATGTGGGATAGGACTGATTTTATTGTGAAAGTGTTCACTACAAAGACAATGTTGGTATAGGACAGGTCCTGTGTAAACTTTCTGTACAAAGAATACCTGTTTGTTAATGTTCCTCTGAGACTGTACAGGTGAGTAGATTGATGACATACCTGTTTGTTGATGTGACTCTGAGACTGTACAGGTGAGTAGACTGATGACATACCTGTTTGTTAATGTTCCTCTGAGACTGTACAGGTGAGTAGATTGATGACATACCTGTTTGTTGATGTGACTGAGACTGTACAGGTGAGTAGATTGATGACATACCTGTTTGTTGATGTGACTGAGACTGTACAGGTGAGTAGATTGATGACATACCTGTTTGTTGATGTGACTCTGAGACTGTACAGGTGAGTAGATTGATGACATACCTGTTTGTTGATGTGACTCTGAGACTGTACAGGTGAGTTGACTGATGACATACCTGTTTGTTAATGTTCCTCTGAGACTGTACAGGTGAGTAGATTGATGACATACCTGTTTGTTGATGTGACTCTGAGACTGTACAGGTGAGTAGATTGATGACATACCTGTTTGTTGATGTGACTGAGACTGTACAGGTGAGTTGACTGATGACATACCTGTTTGTTGATGTGACTGAGACTGAACAGGTGAGTAGATTGATGACATACCTGTTTGTTGATGTGACTCTGAGACTGTACAGGTGAGTAGACTGATGACATACCTGTTTGTTAATGTTCCTCTGAGACTGTACAGGTGAGTAGATTGATGACATACCTGTTTGTTGATGTGACTGAGACTGTACAGGTGAGTAGATTGATGACATACCTGTTTGTTGATGTGACTGAGACTGTACAGGTGAGTAGATTGATGACATACCTGTTTGTTGATGTGACTCTGAGACTGTACAGGTGAGTAGATTGATGACATACCTGTTTGTTGATGTGACTCTGAGACTGTACAGGTGAGTTGACTGATGACATACCTGTTTGTTAATGTTCCTCTGAGACTGTACAGGTGAGTAGATTGATGACATACCTGTTTGTTGATGTGACTCTGAGACTGTACAGGTGAGTAGATTGATGACATACCTGTTTGTTGATGTGACTGAGACTGTACAGGTGAGTTGACTGATGACATACCTGTTTGTTGATGTGACTGAGACTGAACAGGTGAGTAGATTGATGACATACCTGTTTGTTGATGTGACTGAGACTGTACAGGTGAGTAGATTGGTGACATACCTGTTTGGTAATGTTACTCTGAGATTGTACAGGTGCTGGTGACTGAGCGGGCAGTATGAGAGCCTGTGATGGGGTAGCTGTGTTCACAACTGGCTGCTCTGTCCTGCTGGTCATCAAACTAGGCTGTACGACCTGTAGACCGCCGGTGGTGTTGGCAGGTATCTGTACGGGTACAGTCTGGCCATTCGGGAGCTGCAGGAACACCTGCATGGAGTATTGGGGCTGGGTCGTTATGGAGGGTGCTTGGACCTCAGAAGATCGCGGACTGTGGAAAGAGACTATAATGCTTAGAAAGTGTAGTTCTCATTGACAATAATCTCATTAAAATATTAGTATAAACTTCACTTGAAAAACTCGAGTCTTTATCAACCATATAAAGCACACACTACATTCATACAATACAAAACTGTTACCTCCTCTCCCCCTTTCCAAAAATTGATCTCCTCCAACCATTCTGTTTATGATACATGCAAGCATTTCTTTACTTACCTTAAGGTTACAGTTACACATATAGAATTAGTAATTTCTGTACTAATAAAGGTAGTAAGCGACCCCAAACTTACGGTGACACTGTGGTGGACTGGGCTGCTGTCACCAGCGTAACATTCCTACTGGAAGGAGCCGAGCTCTGGGCCTCCATCTGACTAGGAATGTTTAATACACTGGTTACCAGCTTGCTGATTTTCTCTTTTGATGGGCTTGATGATATTATCACCACATCGTCTGTGGTAGACGACGGACCTGGCGACACTTTCTCTCTCTTCAGACGGTTTAACACTAGAGAGGACAGATCTGTTTTTGTAGATGATTCGCAGGATTGACTTTTATCGCTTGCTAGATCCTCCACTGTGCGGGGGATGGGAGGTACAGGCGTGTTGAGTTCATTGGACTCGGGGCCAGGAAGAGCCGCAGCAATAGAGGTCTACAAAAAACAAAGAGGAGATAAATCCAACATCACACACGATCAGGTTATATAACAGTCAATTCAGTGCTGTCACTGAAAATTTATACTACAGAGTGAAATACTCCAACCATACTCCAGTCATAAGATAGTCAAATTGTAATCTGTACATAAAATAGTTAAACTGTACTCCATACATAAAATAGTCAAACTGTACTCTATACATAAAATAGTCAAACTGTACTCCATACATAAAAAAGTCAGTGTACTCTATACATAAAATAGTCAAACTGTACTCTATACATAAAATAGTCAAACTGTACTCCATACATAAAATAGTCAAACTGTACTCCATACATAAAATAGTCAAATGTACTCCATACATAAAATAGTCAAATTGTACTCCATATATCAAATAGTCAAACTACTCCATACATAAAATAGTCAAACTGTGCTCCATACATAAAATAGTCAAACTGTACTCCATACATAAAATAGTCAAACTGTACTCCATACATAAAAAAGTTAGTGTACTCTATACATAAAATAGTCAAATGTACTCCATACATAAAAAAGTCAAAAGTACTCCATACATAAAATAGTCAAACTGTACTCTATACATAAAATAGTCAAACTGTACTCTATACATAAAATAGTCAAACTGTACTCCATACATAAAATAGTCAAATGTACTCCATACATAAAATAGTCAAATTGTACTCCATACATAAAATAGTCAAACTACTCCATACATAAAATAGTCAAACTGTACTCCATACATAAAATAGTCAAACTGTACTCTATACATAAAATAGTTAAATGTACTCCATACATAAAATAGTCAAACTGTACTCCATACATAAAAAAGTCAGTGTACTCCATACATAAAATAGTCAAATGTACTCCATACATAAAATAGTCAAACTGTACTCCATACATAAAATAGTCAAATGTACTCCATATATAAAATAGTCAAACTGTCAAACTGTACTCCATATATAAAATAGTCAAACTGTACTCCATATATAAAATAGTTAAACTGTACTCCATACATAAAATAGTCAAACTGTACTCTATACATAAAATAGTTAAATGTACTCCAT
>NC_079169.1:90799717-90813326 GCF_947568905.1 Ostrea edulis
TTAATATTTATCCAAGAAGTCAAATGATAAACATAAATTTCATTGTCTGATGACTTTTAAAATAATATTTACCCAAGAACAACCCTGGCATGAGAGCAGATATGGGTGATTTTCCTGTCCCTGGGGTAAGGCCAGTCCCCATGTTTAAGGCTAGAGACATCTCGTGTTTTCTCATGTGAACAGCCAGGTGGTCCTCATTAGTGAATTTCTGGGAAAAAAAACATGTAATGGCATACAGCATCAATGTTAGGATAGGTTTCCATTCAATTATCATATCTGTATCTAAAAAAAATATATTCGAACAAAAACAAAACATATATGCCATGTGTGAGACAAGGAAGAAAAAAAACCAAATAACAACAAAATCAATTGCCAGTTTAATTGTATACCTGAGAACATGAAAAGTAAAATAAAAAAAAAACCCAAACTTTGACTATATGGAACTTACTTGCACTACAATAATGACTTATGAATAAGTACTATAAGACTGTAGACTTGAGTACTAATATTCTGTAACAGTGTGTACCTGTCCACAGGCTGGTGCTGTACACATGAAGGGTTTGTCATCCTCCTCTTCCATCACCAATCACACAGCTGAAAAATTCATTTGTGATACAAAATTCCCTGGTGCTATGAAAATGACAGATACATCTAAAATTCACTGTAAGTGACCTTCTGTAATGGGCAAGGAGGGAAATGATCACAATGCAATAATGATTTTTTTCTGCTTCAGCATAAATCTTTTTAAACTAATTATTTTCTGTGTATGTGTAACCAATTACAATGAGTCTAAAATTAATTTAATACAGAAAATTTTCAATGTATTGAAAAAAGAGCAAAATTTGAGAAAGAATGTGTTGAAGATCTGCAAGACCAGTATCTTCCATGCTGAATGTTCCTTTAATATTCTTCCTTAAAATTCTACATATACAATCTGACAATCTAAGAATTCTACACTAGAGAACAAAAGAAACAATTTTCACCAAGCAATGATGATTATTTCAGGTACAAATTATACTTCAAACAGAAGGAAGTAGGAAAATTGGTTTAAAATGAAAAACAGGGAAAATGTATTGTGTAAGATGCTTTATCATTTCCTCTCTATATTTACAGACGGATCACAAGATACACCCTGTACTGTGTGATCATCTTAATGTAAATTTTTTTTTAGTAAAAACTGTTTTGGTAAAACTCACATAAATCCAAAGGTCTAAATTATCTTCTGCATCTTTCTGATGAGGTTTAAATGACAATTTACAAATCCATTGCAACTATGAAAATTACACAGCACTTGACTATGAGAGTTAATTACCTATTCAATTCTGTGAATAAATGGGAATGCAGCTATGAAGTGTTTACCCCCAGAAGCATGGAGAAAAATGTAAATAACAGAGACACTGAGAGTGGACTCAAGAAAGCCAGAATCTTCATCAGCTCTTTTTCTCAAATTTGATTTTGTTTTTCTGATCAACATAGTCACAGTGAATTTGACAGTACACTGTCCTTGCAGATTGATACACATCAGGACCCCACTAATTGAATTGGATGAACCAGTCAGAGAGTATCAAGGAATTCTATGTACGTCTGCTAATCTTGAGAAGTGTCACCAGATGCGAATACTGGAGAAAATGGTCTGTTGTGATAAAACTGATTGTCAAAATACAATTACCTAGGGTTTCCCTTGTCTACAGACATCAATAGATCATTTGAATTGCTGTCAGATGCATACTAATTTGAGCTGAGAAAAAAAATGGGGGGGGGGGGGGTAAGTATTGATGTACAGTTATATGTCAGCAAGTCCAAGTTACCACTATTCACTATCAGTACTTTTCATATCATTAAGGTTGATCGATCCTCATGTGATGTCATAGGTTTTTGCAAAAATCTTAATTAATTAAACTTTGCGCATGATAGAAATATATCTTTCTGAGGAATTTCATTCACTGGATATAATAAAAAAATCTGATAAACTATTAATACTGAAAAAGTTTATATTTCCCATTGATAATCAATTAACTATGATTTTAAAAAAGTTGTCAAGGGCAATAACTCCTATGCTGGAATTTTCTTTACTGGATGTTTATTATACATTGGTTTCCCTAATATCCACAATCAATCTATACATATTTTTTGAATTAGCAGTTTTTTTAAAACTGTTGATATTTAGATTTTGTCATTTCGACAAGTTTTTATCAATTTATATTATTCTGTTTAACGAAAATGTGTGATTTTATTATGTTGATGTGTACTTCTGTTTTTGTACATCTGACATCTTTAAAAAGGTGGCAACATATACATTTTCTTTGGTTATTAATTAAATTAAACTATATTGAGTGGAAATTAATCAAGTTTTTCCACTTTTAACCATTATTATTGATAATTCACATGAGGATGGAGCTACCTTAAGAAAACTTTTTTTAAACCATGTAATACAATCAGTCAGATCTAGAGGGGTTGAACAGTGATATCTTCCTTTGATTGAACATTTCTAACCCCATAAAAAGTTATTTTTTTGTCATTTTTGGTCCATCACCACTACAACCCACATCCCTTGGGTGGAAAAGGTAAAAACTTGGGTCACCCCCACCCCCTCCTTTGAAATTTTTTCTGGATCCACTCCTGACATTGTTAAATCAAAAACAACTGTTGCTGTCACAAGTTGGTCATCACTTTTTACAAAGTCTTTAAATCAATAATTTCACTCACAATGTACCTGTAAGATCATGGCAATCTACATGTATATGACAAATCAACAAGAAGTTAACAGTCAAACCCATTGAAATCTTTAACTTTGTCTTGCACAGAATTCAAAATGCAACAAAAATATTCTGTAGTCCATGATTAATTTACCAGCAGCTAACAGACTGTACCAAGAAGACAATGGCTCACAACGCTAACCCAGTCAACTTGCTCATTCATAGAAACTCATTGAGTAAACTTTAATTTAGACTACATGAGGTTGTTTGCTGGTAATTTGACAAACTGTATGTTTCTGGTTCTCAGAAATACATGTATCTTTAAACAAACTTCTTATATTTTTGTTTATTCCCATGAAAAACACAGTCCTTTATTTGAATAACTTGAATTCAAACAATTTGATATTATTTCATACAAGGATACCTCGTGCCAGGTTTAGCTGAAATTGGCAAAGTGTTTCTGGTGTTGAACCAAAAAATATTATCAGAAGTTTACAACAGAAAAGTTTGATCAGAAAAATTTGTTCACTTAAGCTTATAGCTCTGAATGTGAGCTAAAAATGCTGCCCAGACTCCTTCAACCAAATTATTGTCAACATGGCATGCAGTCATTCAACTAAATCATTATCAACAAGCAGTCCTTCAACTAAATCATTGTCAACAAGCAGTCCTTCAACTAAATCATTGTCAACAAGCAGTCCTTCAACTAAATTATTGTCAACAAGCAGTCCTTCAACTAAATTATTGTAAACATGCAGTCCTTCAACTAAATTATTGTCAACATGCAGTCCTTCAACTAAATTATTGTCAACATGCAGTCCTTCAACTAAATTATTGTCAACATGCAGTCCTTCAACGAAATGGGAACAAGCCAAACTAAATAAATAAACAAATAATGACAGACGAACTAAGTAGTAACTGAAAGTTCAAACTACCTGAGATTGAACGCGAACATGTGTCGGTGAAATGAACTCAAATGTGTGTCAGTGAAAGCAATATTTGAAGAGTCACATATCCATGGATGTAATTCAATGCATGAGAAACAAGACGTGATTGTGAAACACTATGCCCCTGATGGCAACAAAGAACAAAGAAGAAATATGAGAGTCTTTTTACTCAACATTAAAAAGTTATGAGCAAGGTTAAAGTTTTGAAATTTGGGTAAAACTCTTAAGGTCAAGATCACATGGTCAAAATAATGATATAAAATTAAAAGGCTTGTCATAAGAAACCTATATACATGTATACAAAATATGAAAGTCCTACCTTAAATAGTTCAGGAGATATTGCCTATATCAGGTTTTCTTTAAAGAAGATTAAACTCCAAAGAAAAGTTCATAAGGTCAAAAACATTGATACCAAAAGAAAGGCCTAGTCACAAGGAATATAACTGAATGTGAGAATCCAACTTTAGTTGCAGAGGCGTAAAAATATACATGCAGTTCTTTTTATCTGATTTATAGACTGGGTCATTCATTGTACAAGTGTTCATACTAATAAAAAATTATCATTATCATTCAACACCACAGTTCAGTGCTTCAAAATACAACACTCTGGATCATTTAAAGTCATGATGAACCCACTTTGACCTGCAGAAAATAACTACGAGGAAATGGACTACACCCAGCCATACCCCAATTGTTCATTCATCTTTAAAAGTTGGTGGTCCAATGCCCAAGCCTAAGCTCGCTCCAATGATTACACATGTGAGTCATGTGACTTAATTTTCATCAGATGAAAAATTATGGGGACTACCCATAAGGCTTCTGGAAAAATGTCGCTGTCACTGCAGTATATTTCATTGACAACCCCGTAAATAAATAAATGGTTTGGAAAGTACCACAATCATTTTTAAATTCCATACAAGCTTTCCCATACCTTTGTACATTTTGTTAATTGTTTGGTTGGAAAGGAAAAAACAAAATAAAAAAACATTGCAGCTAATATACATCACAATGTACTGTTTTCATCGACCACATTATATTTCCCGCGTTAAATGAATATTAGGCAGATTTAAAAAATGCATAAAGTCGTGTTGCAAGATATTATGAGTCTTCCCTCGTCTCAATAGTCACACCGTAAAACATATTAGATATTATATCGAGGTAGTAAATATCAAAATAAGTATAGTCCATGAATGGCATGATTAATATAAAGCGTGAAACGGAATGTCTTTTAAAGTTTTATTCAGCAAGAAAATATGAAGAGAAACCAGTGAGCCCCCATAAAAGACTGCAATTGCAATTTAAGATTATGAATGTTTTAAACATAAAAACGAGAATCATATGTACGTCAACAGAGTGGAACTGATGGCAGACCTTGGCTCTTGCATGACGAGGAGTGGGGAACGATGCTTGAGGTGCATCGACTACGATAACTTGCAATCAGAAGACACCAATACTGACATGTTAAACAGACCCATTCACATTGGATATGAATTAAATAAGGAATATCAAAATATCATATGTGTGATTAAAAAGAAGTTTCTATAGTTTTATTTGAGCTACTAATTTTTTAAGAGGATAGTAAAATTCATTTGGGTACTTGACCCCAGGCTAGGGGAATGAAATTTTGTTTAGTTAAGTGTATAATATTACAAGTGACTCAGCTCAGGTTGATTAATATAATCCAAGCTATTAATCAAGGCAAAAAAGTATATATTTGACCTAGTAAAAAGTAAAGTTTCAATTATTCAGACCGTGACAAATGAATACACAAGCAATTCCTAAATTAGCTTGTAAGTTATGTACAGTAATTAGTATTCTTACACATTAAAAGATTGAATGTGTCAAAATGAAAATCGTCAAGCACATTTGGAACTTTGGATATGAGTTATATTGAACTATTTTCCTAGATATTTTGAATATATCAATAGACATCGGGAAGTAAACTGTAACAGCCTTAAACAGGACCAAAATAGTCTACAGCTGAAAGATGTAACGTACACCATTCAGACGGATTCAAATGATGACAAAATCAATTTATACAGGGGAAGAGTTTCGAAAAGCTATCAATGTACAAATATGTTTTAAGAACATCATGATTAAAGTAACATGTTGACTTCAGTGTATATATGTTAAGATTTTGACAGTTCCATCCGTTTGTTTACCTTTGAATTTTTATACAAATTAGGAATTTTCTTCAATAAAAACAACTATTAAAGTTAACAGAGATGACGTAAAATTACATTCTGACTAATAAGTAGACAGTAAAAGTTTACCATTGAATGACAATCACTCAAATTTGATGACTTGCTGAAACACGAAAATTAAAACCTTCTTTACTAATGGCGACACTTCCGGTCTACAGCGGCATTCCATACCCGATTTCTTTAAATGATATACACATGCACACTTTCCAAAAATGTGGTCAATTACTTTTAAAAGTATTTGAGTAAAATACAGTTACTATTGAATTTCATAATTACAGTTATATAATAACAGTTATATTACTTTTATTTTCAAACAAATAGATTAAATATGATTTCTCTTTTTTGAATAAATATCTTCATCTTTCTTGAAGAAGAGGGGTTGGGGATGGGGGTTAAATTTTAATTTGCCATTGACTGCTCCTTCCAAGTTTCAGGATGGAATAAGATATCATTGCATGAAAATTTCAGAAATGCAGTTTAAGAATTACATTGTCAACATATTGCAGTAGAATCTCAGATCGCTAATTAAGGCTTACTTTATAAGGGAGAAAATACAACCGACCATACCGGGAGTCAAACCCGGGCCCCCTGAATATCTGGTCAGACACTCTACCAACTGAGCTTTCTGGTCAGCGGCGATCGAATCCGTCGTAGTCTGACCGCCACATCCCCCCCCCCCTCTTTAAATGTATTCATACCTTGAAGACATAAACACAGGATCTTTATCCCCTGGCAGACATTTTCACCTGTCAGTGCAGGGGCTGGTCTACGGCACCAGGAAGGAAGAAAATGCAAAGGACCAGACCAGGATTCGAACCAGGGTCTCTGAATCTCCTGTCAGGTGTTTGATCGAACCCGGCTGACAACCATAAGTACAAAATCTGAAATTCCTTTTAAAAAATAAGGATCGACTTGTAAATTTTCTATGATGTCAAAAAGCTGAAATACATTATCCCTCCCTATGAATATGTACATACCCCTTACGGTTACTTAAATACATGTATACAATTTTTACTCACATTTTTTAAAACTTTCACAGTTTGAGAAATCATGGGGGTAAATTACATTCCACACGGTAACTTGTATTCACATTATCTATATTAAAACATAAATGTAGTTTTCATTTTCGTCATTCTTTAGAAGAAGAAAAAAAAAAGGTTTATTTGTAGCAATTTTCAAGAACGACACTCATAGAAAGATTCAGAGTAGAATGCATGACAGTTTTAGTTCATTTAATCTATGATCAGTTTCATACAAAGATACAGCAATTTATACTTCGGACAGGGAGGGGGCATCGTTTTATAAACTGTGGAAACTGTTCAATCTTGAAAATGTATATATGATATGAGCGACATTAATATATGGAGCCCGTAAAATGAATTCCAAATTTTCTTTGAATTTCATACGTAGCGATAATTATTATCTCTCACAGTCACGTGGCAGGGGGCGTCATGGACTTGCCGTGGTTCATAACTATGAAAAAAAATAAAAGAACCCAACAATTTACAAAAAAAACCCAAAAAAAACCCCACCAACTTATGTTGCCGAGGAAAATTCAATCAAATGTCTTCTATGCATAAGCTCTCTTGATTTATTTCCCCCTTCTCTCGGTAAATAAACATTTCCCCTTCTCTCAGTAAATAAACATCCTATTTAATCATAAAAACATGCAGGAGAGAACTGAAATTAATGACATTGGTTGCATTTTATGCCTTTCTAATTGAATTTTATTACCATCGTTATTATACAAACATTTATAGAGCATAATAAACAAATGTCTTAGATCAGTCGAATATACAGAATTTTGATTTCTCAAGCACTCATAAAATGCATTGTTATGTTGAATGTCTAACTGTAAAATTGCCTGTTGAGGGTAACATCTACCAGGTATATATTTACAGTGATTCAACTGAGTGTGGAGATGGCGGTTCTGTCTAGAGAAATGCTTTCATTTCATTTATTTCCGTGCACACGTAGTTACGCCATAATCGTGCATTGTGTCCGGTGAAGCCGTAGATATCTAAACTAATTCTTTGGTCATTTTTTGGGAAGACCACAGAATATCGACTTTTATCCTAAATTCGGAATTACAGATTAAAATCAGAAAATTCTGGACCAAATTATTGGTTTGTACGAAGACATTCGTATTATTTAAGGCATGTATCATTCCCTTTGGTTGCCAGAATGTAAGGAAAAAAGTTTTGTATGAATTAATGACTGAATGTGTATTGATTTTAACATATTTAAGATTTGGTGCAGAGGGAGCTGATGTGGCACCAAACGCTAGCGTGATCATGATATAGTGTTTCCTCTATGTATAATGGATAAAGAGAGAATCTAATATTTTAGCGCAGTTAAATACATTAGCGCTTCTGCTTCACAGCCAAAGCCGCTAAAATTTGAATCCTGCTAAAACAAGTACACATACAGTATATTTGATATTACAGTGACATGATGCATGAACCTGCGTACTTGCAGTGGTTTCTCGGTGTCTGTCATTTACAGACACCTGACCTCAAGATAAATTTCAAATCCAGCTAACTTTTAAAATAATTTTCATAAATAAATAAAATTTTCAGTATATGTTTGCATTTGAATTTTTTTTTTTTTTTTTTTTTTTTTTTTTATAATCCTGCAGATTTTTTAAACATCTGTGCTATATAAATCTTAAGATAAAAGTAATCAAAATTTTGACTTAAGTCTATTCTCAGTTTACGGTCTTGGGGCCTAGTCTACTGAAGTACAGTTCAACTCATATTGCAAATATGTACACATTTCATGTTTCTAACTATATAAGTTACGTTTAATCTGAATAGATATACTTCAATGATATGGGGAGGGGGGGGGGGGGGGGGAGGCATTCATGAGCATCCTCGAAAGGTGACTATTCTTAATTCTCTAAGACATTCCATTATATGAATTATATTGATATATTGAGTGCGAATTCATACTTAGTGCACTTGCACTCTCTAGGATTATTCACATGGGCTAAGCCCGTTTTGGACTCGAACTCTGTGATACCATAAATATAGATTTATTGTAGCAAAGAGTTTGGGCCCAAAACGGGTTTAACTCCTGTGGGGTTATTAAATATGACGCGGTAATGGCACGAACGGGGGATCGAACTCATGATTACCGACTGAGCTACCGTAAATTTCTGTAAAACAAAGAATAGGTCAATATTTGAAATGAATGGAAAGTAAAAATGACAGAGACATCAAAGGTGGAAAGTATGGGTAGGTAATATTTTTATATCTGACCAGCTTATCTCAAAATATCGCTTCATTGCTCGTGTTCAGAACACAAAGCGATGGGACTTTGCTACATGTGCTACGATAATTTGATTGTCATCGTACCACCACTGCCGTACAATCGTGTCATCGTACCACCACTGCCGCATAATCGTGTCATCGTACCAACGCGTTGTGTGTGTATTTCACTGCCTTTAATAATCTTGTTTACATAATGCGATTTGTATTCAATAATCTTATGATTTATTTTCGATAGTTAAGTGATTTTTATCATATATCTTGTGATCTTAATTAGCTTTACTGCATATTTTATGATTTTTGTGATTTATATGTGATATCTTTTGCATTACAGTGGAGTTAATCATTATCGGCCGCAGGAGCGGCCGATCTATTTGTGATTGTGTTAGAAAGTGCGCATGGGGAAATGAGACGTTATTTTTCCTGTTTCAATAGAATGATATTTTATTAATTACAGTCATAAAAGTCATGAATAAGATATTTTAAAATTGTTCTATATTGAGTCTTACTTGATTTTTAAAAACCTATTTTATTTTTTTTCTTAACGTTCATAAGATGTTAATTAATGATTCTATTGAAGTTTTTCATTACAATAAATGTTCCCCAGGTGAGGAGTGTGCAAGATATAAAAGCAACTCGTTATGAATATGAGTTTCCGGATAGTAATTCAGTAAAATAAGACAAAAGTTAGTAAAAAAAAAAAAGATATGTTCAGTTTAAATTCACTTTTTGTGCATCATTATCCTGTGTTTTGAAAAAACAACCCTAATATTGCATTTCGCATTTCGGGGCAAGTTACAGCATTTTCTGCAAAAATCATCTCGTCACGTGACATAGATCCAGGGTATTAGCACGTGCAGATTCTGCGTCCTTTTTCAATTGACAGCCGATGGAAACTCATCATCAAAAATGGTAAGAGGTGTATTAGCAAATACTCATCAAGGTTGTCAGATATTTGCACCATTTAATGGAGTACAATGTACGGCAGTAGCACTCATTGCTTTGCTAACATTTATGACCTGCTTCAGAAGTCCCCGGTTTGACTTCACGTCAGATTTCAGTAGTGTTCAGTTAGATCAGATGTTGCACGATGGCACTAAACTTTATGCCACTATTTCTCAAGAATTTCAATCATTACAATATTTAGGCCACAATCAAATGCCAAAAGTGTTGAATTACCAAGATAACGACTTTACTTTGGAATATTTTCTTGACTATTATTATGGAATCGTAGATACAGGGACTGTCACTGTTTCACAAAATGACGAATTTGGACAAATGAATTTGTATGATGCATTATCACAAGCAATGCTTATATTTTCAAATTTCTTGTTGACTCTAAATGATCTTACTATTGCTTTGCATGCAGATATAAGTAAAAATCGGTTCTTGGTATTTGATTCACATCAGAGGAATCAATTTGGATTTCAAGATGCAGATAATGGTGCGGCGGTGTTGTTGAGTTTTGAATCTTTTGAAGAATTGCACCATTATGTGGTAGAGCATCCTTACCCGTCTGGAATAATAAAATGTTTAATTTATATTATTACATGTGTTCAGTGTTTTTAATTTTACGATAAATAATATCAGCTTAATATGTACAATAAATACACAAACAGGTTTCCATAGTTGGTATTGAACAACTTTTAATATTTGAGTATTTCCCTTATGGCCAGCTATAGTTTAGGTTGGTTACGGATTGTTTTTCATGGTTCATCGGTTCGTTTCTTAATTATTGGTCACATGACAGTTCTTGGTCAGTGTAAGATTCAGTTTGAATTTAGAAATTGAATTGGACAGTTGTGTCATACTTTAGTTGAAAACTTTGGACATTTGGACTTACAGACTACAATCTACTAATCAGGTCAGTTACTAATTATGTTAAGGATTTTATGCATAGAGTGAGTGAGAGTAAGAGTAGTATGATTATTTTATTTCTATTTATTTCATAATGAGTGTATTGCTTCAGAAATCTGAGTAATATATATGTTTGTATTAATTGATAGATATACACCAGATCTACACATTACTATAGATCCATCCGAATTCTAATACCACATATTTGGTAAGAGTGTGTTATGTATTGTTTAGGTGGTGTTTGATATGTTTGTCTTGCCATTATATGTTCTGGACAGGTTCTTAGTTTAAATGCAGAATATTAAGTAAATTGGATTACTTATGATTTTATATTAATGATGTGATCTGATGAAGAAAAGACAATTCTATTTATGTGATTAATGAAGATTAATATGGAATTATTTCTTTGTCATGTCTGTCCGTGATTTTATGTCGTGTAATATGTAATGTGTGCATGTTTAATATTTGTTATTACTTGTTGTAGAATCTTTTGGATGATATTTATTGGATAACATTTGGATGATCTGTGAATGATGTTATTCTGAGCGATTGTGATAAATAAACCTTGTGACCGGTATACTTGTTTGAGTTATCACCCGGTAACAATTACATTTGTGCTAGCTATTCATCATTTAATTATGAACTCACTCCAGTCACAAGAGTAGAAATAAGCAACCAGGTAAATAACAGTACAAATGTTGACCCCAATCAACGTGATGGACAACATAAATGTGTCTGTAATGATCATTCATATGTCTCAAAATCTAACTGCAAAAAGAGAGCTTGACAAAAGAGAAAACGCTGTTATGTTGAAAATAGAAATGCCTCTGAAACCATTGAATCTGATGTAAACAGACCAGTTGATTATATGGTTTATGAAATAGATATGTTAGATGTTTGTGAACAATGTAATGTGTCAACAGACAGTAGCGTTGAATATGTAGACTATTTGGAACTGCCTTTTCATGTACATGAGTATGAAGAAAGCATAAGAGAGTCCCCTGATAAGTGTTGTTCATGTTGTTTTAGAATTCTATTTAAAGATCAAACTTTTTAATGTCCGAGGTCAATGATGCATGTAAAAGTATTGATTTGAATGTAAGCAGTGATTTATGTAGCACATGTAAAACTACGTTGAAACAAAA
Organism: Ostrea edulis; assembly: GCF_947568905.1. Taxonomy (NCBI): domain Eukaryota; kingdom Metazoa; phylum Mollusca; class Bivalvia; order Ostreida; family Ostreidae; genus Ostrea; species Ostrea edulis. Next base: position 90,811,836 of record NC_079169.1, read on the forward strand.
TAAAATACCAAGCATTAGTCTAAAAGGAAATAATTTAGACACAGGTTTAGTCCCCAGAGAGCTAGAAGGTTTAACTCTTCTTGAAAAGAAAATGCTTAGTAAAATAAATGTATTTATGACATTAATTTTTCTTCCTGGGGGACAGTATGCTCAGAAAGGATTGGTTTTAAATCTTCCAGTGAATATTGAAAACATAATTGAACAATTTCCACAGAATTTGGAACAGTGTCCTCTTATAGAACTTAAGTTTGAGAATAGTAATGGATCTCTATATGTCGGTAATCACCATAAAATAAGAAGCAAAAAGTATGCAGAAGCAATGCATTGGTTAATAAAAAATAATTGTTACTACACTGATCTGAGCTTCAATGTAAGTGATGTTGTTAATGATTTAAACAAGTTGAATGAAAATTTCAGTATATACAATAAGGAAGAAGAAGAATTAGAAGAAGCTGTAATGATTCCAGTGGATAATAGTTGCAATATTTCAAACATGCATATATTCATGTTCAAAGAAGTAAGTCTGAACTGTAAATATCTTGTTAACAGAACATGGAGAAGAATTAACATTTTCTTGGCTATTCGTAAATGGAAAAAATGGTTTTTGTGCAGAGCGCCCCCTAAAAATAAATCCATCGATGTATTTCAAAGTGAGGCTTTACAATGAAAAAGGACATTTCAGAAAAACATGACATATTTATTGCATACTGCTGCATCTTATAATATCTCTTTATTAAAACAAGAATTGGGAATTCACATGAAAATTTTGAAGACTGTACATTCGGGAGACCAATCTTTTGTTACAGCTGGTGATGTTAAAAACATGAATGAAAATTCAGATTTACTTGAAAATTCTTACATGTTCATGAAGAACATTAAAGGTACCGTTGCTTACTTTAGAAATGTTTTGTATGATCTTTTGGCAATATTTAAAAGCTTGGGCCCTCCTACACTCTTTGTCACATTGTCAGCTGATGATTTACATTGGCCAGAATTGGGAATGACACTTCAGAATATAAATTTTAAAGATGCTTTTGGAAAATCTTTTTTTCAGTCAATGAGGAAAGAGCATTGCTAAAACATGTTATTTTAGGAAAAACTAAACCTCTAGGAACAGTGTTGGATTACTTTGCACGCATCGAGTTTCAAAATAGGGGGAGTCCTCATGTTCACATGTTTTTATGGATTGATGGGTTACCTGCTGAACTTAATCATAATACATCATCTGAATTCATTCATTATATTGACAGAACAATTTCATCAAATGTTCCAGGCTAGGAGGTTATAAAGTTGGCTCGGGCTCCAGCTCCAACTCTAGCTCGAATTCAAAATCATACTCCTAGGAGTACGTGGTCAGATTCTAAGGTTATAAAACATTTCGAGTATGTACTCCTAGGAGTACTTACTCCTGTTTTCGAGCTCGTACTCAAAACTATTTTTAATTGCACAAGCGGCCTTTTTTAGACTTCTTCCGTAATGGCGGCGCCCATG